>NW_024096838.1:0-285000 GCF_016545835.1 Crotalus tigris
CTCTGACCTTCACAATTGGAAGCCCCAGAGTGATGAATTTACTAATGGAAACCAAACGCTACGCATGTGGTGTTTTAATTATGAACAGTGGATTTTTGTAGCTACTGTCATTGACCACCAATGACATTTCACATAAATAAGAAAACATCTTTTTTCTTCATGTTTATCCCATTTCCAATTGGATCATAATAGAGAAAGCCCAAATTCCCAATGAAACTTTATAAAAGTTTAATTTTTGAGAGCAATCATAGGGCTTAACTAGCTAAATGTCATTCCAGGCATTCTATGGGAAAAGCATTAATCAGCAATGGTGTCAGATGTCTATCTTTGCTTTCTTTGAAGCTAGCTAGCAACTGCCATAACTAGGGGGAAGGGGACATTTGGTAGAGGAAGAGCACTGGAGGTGTTAAAGAATGGTGTGAGAATTTGAGTATGGGCATTAACAGGAACTAAAGGTACCAAACTGAGTCATCTGCCTGCCCTCAAGGACACCAGCCCTGGGAAAGAATTTATAGCCACTCCTGTAAGATGCTAAGAAAAAGACTCAAGCATGTCTTGAGCAGAGGTTTGAAGCTGCAGAACACCACTTGACAAACTCTTACTGCTTTTTATATACTTGTTAAATACACCAGCTTAGCCATTAGGTGCTGACAAAGGTTTCTTCATTGGAAAATGTCTTCATGTAAGCAACTATTTCCTAGTAACACATTACATGATCAAAGACCAGGTAAAGAGCAAACAAGAGAAGGAACTAACAAAGGTAGGAAAAGATAGAAGGAACTAAGCATATTATCTGTTTAGGTAGATAAGTCAAAAGGATATGACCTTCTGGCTGCTTCACTGGGACAAAGAGTATCAAAAGGTTATGAGGTTTGTGTGTGTGTGTGGGGGGAAATCACGGCAGTTTGCTACCCGTGCATTTTCCCCCACATACTCCTGAGACACCAGGTTGCTAAAACATTGGACCAGGATTGGATTGGACTGGTCTAGCCAGGGGAAGGGCTTTGGGCATTGGAGATTGCTTTCAATATATGGTTTTTGCTTGCCTTGCTTATGCTGCACTCGATATCTCTAGTAAAAGTACCTTTTCTCTAACATCCATGGAATCAAGGGTCATTCTTCCTAGGGAGTAAACTGTGGCCAGTCTGACAAGATTTGCAGAAATAATCACTAGATATGAATTATCAAAATAAGTGTGTTGCTAAAGAAGATACCTTATGAATAGAATGGTTTAAGTAGCCATCGTTTTACAGTTAAGCTTTTTATAGCTATCGGTTGTTGTTAGTTTCAAAGTTGTGTCCGACCCATCACGACCCCATGGACAATGTTCCTCCAGGCCTTCCTGTCCTCTACCATCTTCTGGAGTCCATTTAAGCTCACACCTACGGCTTCAGTGACTCCAAGAAATATCTTCTGAAGAAGCATCTTTAGAAATGAAGATGTTCCTTCGATATGAAGTGAAACCTTAAAGAAAATAAAAAGTCAAGTTGCCTATTGAAAAATTCCTTTGGGATCCCTTGAGAAATCTACAATGGAGCAAAAAGGTTTTCATATATAAACATAGAGAAGATAGAGATAAAAATATATTATGTGTTTCCCCAAAAATAAGACCAGGTCTTATAATTTTTGGGGGGGAACTAAAAGATCCATTAGGTCTTTGTCGAGCCCCGCGAGGCCGACTCGTTGTGAGGCAGGGACCCCCTCCCTTTAATGAAAGATCTCCTGGCCCATCTAGCCCAGGGTAGGATCTTTACAAAGTTAGATCTACGGGAGGCCTATTATCGGGTCAGAATCAAGCCCGGTGACGAGTGGAAACCAGCTTTAAATTGCCCCCTGGGTAGTTATCAGTTTAGGGTTATGCCCTTTGTTTTGCAAGGTGCCCCCGCGGTCTTCATGCAACTCATTAACGGAGTACTACATGAACACCTGTACAGTATCAGTATATCGTGATGATATACTGATATATATGGACACAACAGAAGAACACGTCAAACTAGTATGTGACGTGTTTCGTAAACTGCTGGAAGCCCGATTATATGTAAAGTTATCGAAATGTGAGTTCCACCAATCCCGCTTAGACTACCTGGGTTACAGGATCAGCAGTGGGGGTGGAGATGGACCCGAAAAAAGTACAGAGTGTGTTGGAATGGCAAGCCCCGCGAACACGCCGCCAGTTACAAAGCTTTTTAGGATTTGCTAACTTCTATAGGCAATTTATTCCTTCATTTGCTACGATAGCTTTGCCTTTCACAAACCTGCTGCAGACCCGGCTGAGCACTATATGACCACTAGCCTGGGCAAAGGAGTGCCAGACTGCTTTTGAAGCTTTGAAGGCTCTATTTGCTAGGGAACCGGTTCTGTTGCACCCGGATCCAGAATGACCTTCGTGATACAGGTGGATGCCATTGATGTAGCAGTGGGGGTGGTGTTGCTGCAGCACAACCCAGACGGGAGGTTGCAGCCCTGTGCCTATACATCGCAGAAGTTGACGGGAGCCAAGCGAGCGTGGGTGATTTGGAAGAAGGAGACATTCGTACTGAAGTGGGCCCTGTCCACGTGGCGGCAGTTACTGGAGGGGGCAAAACACGAATTTGAAGACTGGACCGATCATAAAAACTTAGAGGTGCTGCAAACACCCAGGAGGTTGTCCCCGAAACATGTGCACCGGGCACAATACTTCTGCCGCTTCCAGTTTTGCCTCAAATATGTACCAGGAGGCAAAAACTTCCTTGCAGACGCATTGTCCTGGTCGCCGCAATACGCCAGCAAACGGGAGGAGGTGGTACAGGCAATCATGCCCCCATATAGGCAGGACGAAGCAAAGGCGGTTTCCCGTCCGGTAACCACAGCTCTTGTCGAACTGAGAACGGCTCTCGCGCATGACCCGTGGTTGCAGGAGAACCGTGGGTTGTTGACTCAGAGGGATGGTCTGGCCTGGTATGGCAATAAATTGTATGTTCTGCAGATGCTACGCAGTCGTGTATTCTACCATTGTCATGACTCCAAACAGGCAGGCCACTTTGGATATTTGAAGATATTGCATCTAGCCAGATGTCAATGCTTGTGGTCCCGAATGAGCACAGACATGGAAAAGTACATGAGGGGCTGCCCTGTGTGTGCCACCTCCAAGCCCAACCTGGGGAAACCTATAGGGTTGTTGCAGTCAGTGGCTGACCCAGACCAACTATGGCAAGACATAGCCATGGACTTCATTGTGGACCTGCCCGACAGTCGGGGGTATATGGTGATCTGGACTGTGGTTGATCTGTTCTATAAGCAGGCCCATTTCGTTCCCTGTAAGGGATTACCATCAGCTTGGAGATTGGCCCGCATGTTTTTGTCACATATCTATCATCTTCATGGGCCCCTGCGTCGGATTATCTTGGATCGCGGGGTTCAATTCACGGCTCGGTTTTGGCATGATTTTGTATGCCTGCTCGGATCCTCCCAAGGAGTAAGTTCGGCGTACCACCCGAGCACAAATGGAGCTGCGGAACGGGCGAATGCAGCGGTGGAACGATACCTTCGGAGCTATGTCTCTTACCAACAGAGAGATTGGGTGGAGCTAGTAGTGTTCGCGGAGGTGGCATACAACAATGCTGTGAACAGTAGCAGCGGTTTCACTCCTTTCCGAGTGGTTTCCGGCAGGGAGTTTGTACCAATGCCTGAGTACAGCAGTCAGGAATCCCAACCCTGTCAGCCTGGTGGATGGTTATTCCAAGTTAGCAGGGTCTGGGGTGTGGTGAGAAAGGCCCTAGCAAAAGCAAGAGATACTGCAAAAGTACAAGCGGACAAGAAACGCAGAACCCACAAACCGTTCAGGGTGGGTGATATGGTGTATCTGTCTACAAAAAATACATACGCCTACGAGTCCCTTGTAGAAAACTGGAGCCAAAGTATATCGGTCCTTTCCGGATTGCCCAAGTGATTAACCCGGTAACAGTGCGACTCCAACTCCCCCGGTTTCTGGGTAAGATACACCCTGTATTTCGTACTAGCCTATTAAAACCACTCTCCCATGACCACTCAATGGAAACCCCGGGTCCTGTAGCGCCCGACCACTATGAGATCCAGGAAATCCTGGACTCACGGGAGAAACGGGGTAGTTTGTATTACCTTGTCTTGTGGAAAGGGTATCCTCTGTCAGAAGCGTCCTGGGTGAAGGAGACTGATATGCATGCCCCCCAACTGATTCGGACATACCATAGCAAGTATCCTGGAAAACCGGGGGGGGGAGGCCAGGGGGAATATGAGGACAAGGGGCATGATCATTAACTCTCTTTCATTTGCCTTCCAGAGGGACCCCTGGTAGGGGGAGCGGCATATCGAGCCCTGAGAGGCTGACTCATTGTAAGGCAGGGACGCCGCCAGACATCCCCGCCACCAACCAACAACCCCAATTGAAACTTAACCAGCATTGCCGCTCCATTAGCACTGTTGGCTGGCCGGTTCTGCACAGGTGGCACCAGTCGCAGCAGCCCTTGAACAGGGGAACCGGTTGCAGCGTTGCCGGCCTCCTCCTGGTTTCCATCGTTGCTGCCGCATGGCCGATGGCCTATCCTTGCGTGTGGCGTCATCTTTCAGTGCCTCCCAGGGCCGACATTGGACAGGGGGAGGGGGCTGATTGAGGCTCGCTGAATGTGCTGCTGGATGGGCTGCTGGTGTGGAACAGACGCAGGGCTGGGTGGCAAGGGAGGGGCTAGGCCCAGGGTTTATTCCTTCCAGGCCGGATGGAGGTGTGATGGGTGGGGCTAGGTCTGGCGTGGGTGGGGTGGGCATGCTTCCTATGTAAAGGCACTGGGAGTAAGCCACTCTCAGTGCCGACTTTATTCCTGTACGGAGTGCATTAAAATTCCGTTTGTTTCTCATTCCTGCTTGCTGGCTATTTTGTGAAGCACCAAGACAGGACGACCTGACAGTCTTATTTTGGGGAAATTTGTTATATATAGCAAGTGTGCGTGCATAAGTGGGACAATGTTCGGTATAAACAGCAGGGTGTTGCCTGCGCATGGGATGGAGACGCAGAGCTTCAATGTGCAGCGGCAATTGATCCAACCTCGGAGCATGGGGGTGGACCATCTACTGGTTCTGAGAGAGTTCAAAGAAAGGGAGTGCACATGCCATTCATGTGCCAATCCAGCCCCTGCAGCCCTTGGGCAGCGAGGGGAAAGGAGTGGGGGTGGCCAGGCAGATGCTCCTCTGGGTGGAGCAGTGATTCTTTGCCCCAGGGACACTAGGGGGCTGTCTTCCTGGTCTGGCATCACCGCCCAGCTACTCTCACTTCTCCCAAGCATTTCTTTGCTAACCTGCTTTCCAGCTCCATCGTGTATCTCTGTCTCCGTCACATTTCTCCGCCTCCACGTGCAGAGAAACAAATGTTTGTTGGATTAAAAAAAAAAGGTCAATCAGACCTTCCAACTTCATGAGATCTTTTTTGTCACAACAAATTGGAAGGTCTGATTGAACTTTTTTAGTTCTACAAACTTGTTTCGGTTGAAAGAAGTCTTCATCCTGGTTCATCGAAGCCGGGAATAAATAAACAACATGGCGACTGGTTTGGGAAGAAGGTTGCAGTTTATTGAAGATGCTTCTTGCAGGAAAGACCAGAGAAAAGAAGGGCTGAGAACATGGGTAGTAGGTTTTTATACCCTCTCTAGCCTTTTGTTTGGAATAGTTTCCTGTTCCTGTGGCATGAACTTTGAGGCTATTTCCTGTGTCACATATTCTGACCTGAGTCTGGGTGTGCCCTTTGGCCTTTGTGAGTTAATCCTACCATATCCTGTCACAGGTTGGGTATGCAGATTGTAGGTCTTTGTCTTCTTGAGCTTCTGGCTCCAACTTTCCTGATGGTTTACATTTGCATTTGTACAAGACTGGCTTCTGCTTGGGGGAGGGAGATCTGGGGTTATCAAGGAAAACTGGGCATGCTTTTCTATCTCTTTAAGATCCTTGAAGGAAATATATTTTTCTGCCCTTTTAACATTTCCTTCTCTGGGGCTGACATCCCACATTTCCCTGCATGTGGAGGCAGAAAAACACGACTGAGACGGAGAAACGTGAGAGCTGGAAAGGAGGTTAGCAAAGAAATGCTTGTGGGAAGCTTCCCCTCATGCCTTTGCCTCTCCCTGAGCGCTCAGCCTGCTAAACTTCACTTCTAGCCGGGTGGTTGATTTAGCAAAGTACACGCACAGGGGGAAAGGCGGGCAGTACAGTGAGGTCGGGGTTTTTTTCCTTGCTACTGGATTTTTGCTGCCATGCTGTTTTAACTTTCTTTAAACTTTAGTTGATGCAGAATTGGAAGGATCCGCATTCTGCATCAAGTAAACTTTAAACAAATTTATACAGTATGGCAGCGAAAATCCGCCAGCGGGTAAAAAAAACTTGTTTTTTTTCAGATGCCAGTCTAGCGTGAATTCATGTGCCTCCAATCCCCTTGCTTGTTGCAAAGCCAGATTGGAACCTTCGGGCCGCTCCTTCCAGAAAATTTTGGAGCCAGTCCAAAAGGAAAAGGAATGGTTCCCACCCACCCAATCTCTGTGGGGCTTCGTTTCCAAAGACCCTCTGCACAGGCTCCGAACAAACCAAGATCCAGGACTGAAAAAGCAACAGGAGCGAAGGGCTGATCAAAGGAGGAGGAAGGAGAAAGTTGGAGAAGCCACTGAGCAGGCGAGGCGCAACAGGTGTCAGGGTGTGGTAGGCCTGGCTGCAGGGGCCCTTCAGCATGGTAAGCTATTGTAGGACGTGGGGCAGCTCCCCCCCCACCTCCCCAACTGCCTTGTGTCTAGCAACCAGATGGTGTGACGGTATGGGCAGCCGGCGGCCATGCAAGCTCTTAAATAGGGCTTATTTTTGGGTAGGGCTTATATTAGGCCCAACACTAAAAATGAAGCTAAGTCTTCTTTTTGGGGTAGGTCTTATTTTGGGAGGAAAACTGTAGATCAAGCAAGATAGAAATAACTGCTAACCTGTGATAGGACAGTAGTGGCGAACCTATGGCACACGTGCCAGAGGCGACACTCAAGAGCCCTTTCTGTGGGCACGCATGCCATGCCGTGGAGATGGCAACCGTCCCTCTTCAACAAGCCACTTGCTAATTCACTGAGGTCCCACATGGCCAGATGCATCCCAGCACATTTGGTTCCCTCCCCCCCGTCCCATCTCTCCCGGCCTCGCATGCTCTTCTTTTCCTGGGCACGACCCACTACATTGCCTCCTCAGCTGTAGGCCGGCCATCCAGCTCAGAGCTAGCTTCTCTGAACTGTTGCCAAAGGGCCGTGGAGTCCCAAAGTGCACTGGTCGAGGGGCCAGCAGGCTGTGGCTGCTGACAGACACTGTCGGCCCCCATGCACTCACTGGCCTCTGTGTGTGGGGTCCGATGGTGTCAGGCAGCGGCTGCCCCAGCCCCTGCCTCAACTTACCCTGTGACAATTGCAACCCCGCTCTGCCTTGCCTTGCTTCACCTTGCATGATCAGCCTCCTGTCCACCGCCCCCTCCTGCCAGAGACCTCCTGGATCTCCCCCAACCATCCCTGTCCCTCCCCATGAGCAATATTGAGGTGACCATGCCCACCTTGGCCACACCCACCCAGTCTTCCATGACCACCACAGCCATGCCCACCCAGTGGGCCATGCCCACCTGGCACCCGGTGCCAGTGATGGAGGACTCATGATTTCTAAAGGCAAGCTGTTCCACTGGTTAATTGACCTCACTTTTAGGAACTTTCTTCTTAATTCCAGGTTGCTTCTCTCCTTGATCTGTTTCCAACCATTGTTTCTTCTCTTGCCCTCTGGTGTTTTGGAGAATAATTCAACCCCTCTTCTTTTTTGCAGCCCCTCAAATACTGAAATGCTGCTATCATGTCACTCCTATTTCTTTCTTTCTTCTTTTTTTGGCGAGTAGCTAAACCCAAGTTCTGCAGCCGTTCTTCATATGTTTTACTCTCCAGGCCTTTGATCATCTTAGTTGCTCTTCTATGAACTTTTTCCAAGACCGCAACATCTTTTTTGTAGTATGGTGACCAAAATTGTTTGCAATATTCCATGTGTAGTCTTACTAGGGTTTTATAAAGCGATACTAATACTTTGTGTGATCTTGATTCTGTGCCTCAACCCAGGATTGTATTACCTTTTTTGGCAGCGGCTGCACATTACTAGCTCATAGCCAAGTGATTGTCTAGTAGGACTCTAAGGTCCCTCTCACAGTTACTATTTTTGAGCCCAGTCTCACCTACTCTGTATTTCTCTCATTTTTCCTGCCTAAATGTAAAACTTTGCTTTTCTCCACATTAAAACATATTTTGTTGGATAGAGCTCATTGTTCAACTTTGTTGGATAGAGCCCATTGTTCAACAAGATCTTTTTGAATCCTGAACTTGTCTTCTGGGGTGTTGATTATTCCTGCCAGTTTAGTGTCATCTGCAAATTTGATGAGTTCCCCCTTTATTCCCTCATCTAAATTACTGATGAAGATATTGAAGCATACTGGGCCTAAGATGGAGCCTTGTGGTATCTCACTGCTTACTTCTCTGTGTTCAAGTCTATTTGTTGAGTAGTTTGTCAGCCAGCTACAAATCCATCTGGTGGTGATGTTGTTTATTCCAGGGCTTTTCAACTGGTGATACATGTACCACTGGTGGTACACGACCACCTGGCTGGTGGTATGCGGCATTGCCTTCCTTCCCCCGCTCATTCCCAGCTCACTTACTTGTGGAAAACATGCTGCTTGGGGGCGGCCTGCAGAAACCCTACCGAGGGTGCGCAAAAAGCACAGGCGCAGAGCAAGGCCCCGCCCTCCCGAGGGACTCGTGCAGCAATCAGATTGACTTCGCCTCGTGCAGGATCCATGTCACCCTTCCCCCCCTCTTCTTACTTCAGAAGCAAGCACAAGCCTGAAGGGGACAGAGCCATGCACTCACTCGGCAGGTCGGTGTTTGAGACCACTCGCATCGTGGCCCTGAGCACTAACCTCACAACTGCCCCCTCCTTCTTTTCCCCCTTCTCTCTCTCTCTCTGTTGCAGCCTCACTCTTTTCCATTTTCTTTTCCTCTCCCCCCCCTCCTGCGAGCTTGCAATACCCCTCATAGCCCTCACATTGCTTCCTGGGCTTGAGTCTTTTCCCCCCTCTCCTCTTCCCGAGGTGCCCAGCTTTATGGAGGAGAAAGCAAAGTGGCCAGACAGCGCACGCCCTCCCAGAGGCCTCATCCTGCAGCAGCAGGTGGGAATCCAGGCCGTATGTTTTGTTGATGTGTGTCAGGCGAAGCCATCAGAACACGGGTGTGTTTTCCCTTTCGGGGCAGAAGCACACAGCGTTGCCTGTATCACGGGCTTAACATTTTTTTAACTCGCCACTTTTAGGGGCAGTGTAAAGACAATCTCCGGGAGGCGTGTCTTGGCCATCTTCCTTTCCAGCTCACTTGCTTGCAGAAAGCGAGCGAGCAAGATTGCCGGGAGCCAGGGTAAACAGGCGTCGTCTCCTGCCTGCTTTGCACGGGGCGAGCCTGGAGAGATGCAGGGCTGTAATTTGCCTGAAAGTTGCTAGAAGTGTTTGGCTGGCGGGTGGAGGAGGGAGAGGACTGGGGCTCTGGCAGGTCTTGGGCTGGTGTTGTGCTTTGTGGGTGAGGGCGTGTGTGTGTGTGAATCACATACTCCTTCCCAGCTCACTTGCTTGCAGAAAGCGAGCAAGATTGCCGGGAGCCAGGGTAAACAGGCAGGCGTCTCCTCCCTGCTTTGCATGGAGTGAGCCTGGAGAGATGCAGGGCTGTAATTTGCCTGAAAGTTGCTGGAAGTGTTTGGCTGGCAGGTGGAGGAGGAGGGAGAGGACCAGGGCTCTGGCAGGTCTTGAGCCGGTGTTGTGCTTTGTGGGTGAGGGCGTATGTGTGTGTCAATCACACACTCCTTCCCAGCTCACTTACTTGCAGAAAGCGAGGGGGGTGGAGAACGGTGGGGGGTTGAGGAGGGAGAGGAGGGCTCTGGCAGGTCTTGGGCTGGTGTTGCGCTTTGTGGGTGAGGGCGTGTATGTGTGTATATATGTATATACACATACACAACGTAGGGATCCTTGGGGGAAGAAATGTCATTTGGGCTTGTGCTCAGAAACTCAAGAAAACAACCAAGTTCAGAGAGCGCCAAGGACCCCTCATGTCAACCCTGAGCTATAAATACTCTCCTTTATCAGTTGAATCAAAGTGTTATTCTTTTCAATATTTCTCAACTTTACTGCACCCTTCTAAGTTGCATTATCATTATCTTAACTTTATTGCAGTCATTAACCAGAACAAAAGAATTGGCATTCAAATACTCAGAATATCCAAAACTAAAGTGAGAAATTCAGGATGGTTAAAAAAGTACTTTCAGACAGACGCTTTGGCTAAAAAACAGTATCAAATCAGAATATGTTAAAAGGGCTTATACTACAGATATACAAGATGAAATTTAAATATGCAATCTGAATAATATGAACTTGGAATAGCACTGTAAAATATGTATACACAAATACATGTGCATATTCATATATATTCTCCCTCTCCCTTTCTCATACACACACACACACACACACACACACACACACACAGTCCGCTTATCCTGGGGCTTTATTTAGCAAGCAGCATATTTGCTTTTCAGAGTATAAACAGTAACATGCCTATTGAAAAGTTTGGTTTCCCTCCTGCCCACTCACAATAGTAACAACTTTTGGCGTGTCTTTTATGGTGGGTTGTAGTTCTTACACAAAGGCTGAGATTTCTTGCACCAAATCTTGGCATGCAGTTTTTGCAATTGTTCCTGTATCAAGAGATTTAGTCATTCCTTTATATTGGACTTAACACTGCTCATCTTAATTATTACAGTAGCGGGGAGAGAGAGGGAGAGGGAGGGAGGGAGAACAGCCAACCAGCCACCTGACTATCAAGGTAGTGGTGCATATTTATATGGAGAAATTCCTCATACATTCATCAGTGCAAAAGGAAAGTGATTCAGCAAAGGAACCGCCACCGAAGAAATCAAAACTGGCACCAAATCGAAAATACAATGAAGATTATTTGAAGTTTGGATTTTATTTCCTGGAAGAGAATGATCAGCAGCTTCTTGTTTGTGTTATCTGCAATGAAGTATTATCCAAGCATTCCATGAAGCCTTCTTTGCTCCAGAGACATTTTACAACAAAACATAAAAAGCACACTGAAAAGCCAGTAGCATTTTTTTGTGAAGAGAGATGAATTTATAAAACACCGTGCTGCTTTCGTGAAGGGCACTACCATCTCCCAAAAATGTCTGGAAGCATCTTACCAATTGTCCTTGATAGCAGCTAAACGAGATAAGCCTCACACAATCGTGGAAGAAGTCGTGATTCCCTCTGCCATTGCTATTTCCTCAATTCTCTTTGATAGAAAAATAACTGGTGCTATTCGTAATATTCCATATTCTGATAACACCGTCCAAAGACGAATACAAGATATGGCCACAGATGTTATTCAACAAGTGGTGGAAAAAAATTGCATTTCAATTGGATGAAAGCACTGGCATCGCCGGTGAGGCGCAATTAATTGTCTTTGTGCATGTTCCTGATTCAGATGATATACTGGAACACATATTATTTTGCCGCCCACTAACTGGCAGAATGACTGGGGAAAAAATATTCACAATTGACAATTTTTTTCAATGAATATGGAATATTATGGACTTGGTGTGTAGGAATTTGTTCTGATGGTGCAGCAGCTCTTACAGGAAGAGCTTCAGGGATGATAGCATGACCTAAGGCAAGAAACAGCTCCATTGTTTCAAATCATTGCATCTTGCATAGACATGCACTTGCTGCTAAACGGATGAGCCCAGTATTACATGAGACTTTGGCGGATGCTGCAAAAATAATTACTTTCATCAAAAGCTGGCCATTGAATGGATGTTTATTCCGGCAATTATGCAAGGATTTGGATTCTGAACATAGCACTCTTCTTTTTCATACAGAAGTATGTTGGTTGTCAAGAGGTGAAACATTATCGAGATTATTCGAGCTACAAGATGAAACGCACCTGTTCCTGACAAATGTTTCATAACCCTTAGCAGAAAAGTTTAAAAATATCTTTTGGGTATCCTGCCTTGCCTATTTGGCTGACATATTTAAAAAGCTAAATGAACTTAATCAGTCACTGCAGGGCCACAGTCATAACGTGTTTATTATGGAAGACAAAGTTTGTACCTTCCACAAAAAAATCTCCATGGATAGGACAAGTAGAAAAAAGGAATATTGCCTCATTTTGCAATGTGTCAGATTTTATTGAACTAAATTCTATTGTTGACACTGAGGGCATTGAAACAGCCATCAAAAATAATTTAGAAAAATTGCACACAGAGTTTGAGTTGTATTTTCCATTCGTGTCAAGAGGATGCGATACTAGAATTTGCTGGGTTGCATCACCCTTCATCATGGACAATGTTGTGAACTCTGACCTTTCCTCTCCAGAGCAAAAGGCAGTTAAAATCAAATCACTGTTTGAAGGAACTTTTCAATGAAAAAACACTGAGTTCTGGAGCCAAGCTGCAAAATTATACCCGGAAGTGGGGGGAAAGGCTATCAGAGCCTTACTGCCATTTGGTTCCACATACTTGTGTGAGAAGGCATTTTCTTCCTCAACATGTATAAAAACTAAGGAAAGGAATTGCCTTCAGTTGGAATCTGACTTAATTCTGTCAGTAAGCACTCTCCAGCCATGACTGCAAAGATTAATGGCAGAGAAGCAGGCATAACTTTCCCATTAAAAGTGTGGTAAATGGGTACACTTTTTTCCTTTTTTTTTTTTTGTTCAATATAGTTTTTGACACCTTGCTAAGCTGGCACTCGAATATTGTCATGTTCTAAAGGTGGCACTCTCCTCTGCCTCTGCACGCGCACAGGGAGAGCTGTGATTTTCTCCAGGCTGGGGTCTGGGCGGCGTAGCACTGGACAATGGGAGAGAGGGAGGGAAGGAAGGACGGAAGGAAGGAAGGAAAGAAAAAAGAGACATGGAAGAGAGGGAGGGCACCCACCCCAGTCCCACCCCCCTCCACCAGAGACTGATGGATTCCCTCCACAAACACCCTGCAACCTGAGTGATGAGCTGGCCACACCACCACCCCCCGGCCATTGACTTCGCTTGTCAAAAAGATGCAAAAGGTGATCACATGACCCTGGGACACTGTGACCGTCATAGATATGAATCAGTTGCCAAGCATCCAAATGTAAATCACATGACCCTGGATATGCTGCAACAGTCATAAGTGTGAAAAATGATCATAAGTCACTTTTTTCAGTGCCGTTGTAACTTCAAAGTCACTATGCGAATTGTAAGTCGAGGACTACCGGTACTTTATCATCTTTTTCCTTTTTTTTTTGGTCAGGTTTTTGCAACCTTGCTAGGCGACTGGTGGTACTTGGATATTGCCTTATCCTAAAAGTGGTACAATGGGTGAAAAGATTGAAAAGCCCTGTTCTACACTGTGTGACTCCTTTTATGGGAGTTAAGATAACTGTTTTTAATAAAACCTTTTCCACACACCATACATTTATATGGCTTCTCCCGTGTGGATTCTTTTATGGATGTTAAGATAACTCTTCCTAGAAAAACTCTTTCCACATTCTATACATTTACAAGGCTTCTCCCCCGTGTGAATCTTTTTATGGGAGGTAAGGCTAGTAGAGAAAGAAAAGCATTTTCCACACTCCATGCATTTATATGGCTTCTCCCCGGTATGTGTCCTACTATGGTAAATAAGTTGGCAGTTCTTAGTAAAGCTCTTTCCACACTCCATGCATTTATAAGGCTTCTCTCCTGTATGTATCGTACTATGGTAAATAAGTTGGCAGTTCTTAATAAAGCTCTTCCCACACTCCATGCATTTATATGGTTTCTCCCCTGTGTGGATCTTTCTATGGAAAATAAGTTCACTGTTGTTACGGAAGCTCTTTCCACATTCCATGCATTTATAGGGCTTCTCTCCAGTGTGGATTCGTTTATGAACAGTAAGAGAAGAATTGTAATAGAAGCTCTTTCCACACTCTGTGCACTTATAGGGCTTTTCTCCTGTATGTATCGTACTATGGTAAATAAGTTGGCAGTTCTTAATAAAGCTCTTTCCACACTCCATGCATTTATGTGGCTTTCCCCCTGTGTGTATCCAGTGATGGGAAGTAAGAGAATCACTGTGAGCGAAACACTTTCCACACTCCATGCATTTATAGGGCTTCTCCCCTGTGTGGATCCTTTTATGGGAAGTAAGATTGCTGCTCTGAGTAAATGTCTTTCCACATTCCATGCATTTATATGACTTCCCTGCTGTATGGATCTGGTAATGCGAAGTAAGAGAATTACTACAAGTGAAGCTCTTTCCACACTCCTTGCATTTATAGAGCTTCTCCTTTATGTGGGTCCTTTTATGGCAAGTAAGACTTTTCAAGTGAGTAAAGCTCTTTCCACACTCCATGCATTTATAGGGCTTCTCCCCTGTGTGGATCCTTTTATGGGAAGTAAGACTGCTGCTAGCAGTAAAGGTCTTTTCACACTCCATGCATTTATACGGCTTCTCCCCTGTATGGATCCAGTTATGCAAAGTAAGAGATTTACTACAAGCGAAGCTCTTTCCACACTCAGTGCATTTATATGGCTTTTCCCCTGTATGGATCCTTAAGTGAGAAGTAAGAGAAGAAGTAGAAGTGAAGCTCTTTCCACACTCAGTGCATTTATAGGGCTTCTCCCCTGTGTGGATCCTTTCATGGGAAGTAAGAGAAGTAGTAGAAGTGAAGCTCTTTCCACACTCAGTGCATTTATAGGGCTTCTCCCCTGTGTGGATCCTTTCATGGGAAGTAAGAGAAGTAGTAGAAGTGAAGCTCTTTCCACACTCAGTGCATTTATAGGGCTTTTCCCCTGTATGGATCCTTAAATGAGAAGTAAGAGAATTACTACAAGCGAAGCTCTTTCCACACTCAGTGCATTTATAGGGCTTTTCCCCTGTATGGATCCTTAAATGGGAAGTAAGAGAATTACTACAAGCGAAGCTCTTTCCACACTCAGTGCATTTATATGGCTTTTCCCCTGTATGGACCCTTAAATGGAAAGTAAGAGAAGAACTAAAAGTGAAGCTCTTTCCACACTCAGTGCATTTATATGGCTTCTCCTTTGTATGGATCCTTTTATGGGAAGTAAGACTGTTTCTTTGAGTAAAGCTCTTTCCACACTCCATGCATTTATAGGGCTTCTCTCCTGTGTGGATCCTTTTATGGGAAATAAGACTGCCGATTGTAGTAAAGGTCTTTTCACATTCCATGCATTTATATGGCTTTTCCCCTGTATGGATCCGGTAATGCATAGTAAGAGAATGACTAAAAGTGAAGCTCTTCCCACACTCCATGCATTTATAGGGCTTCTCTCCTGTGTGGATCCTTTTATGGGAAGTAAGACTACTGCTCTGAGTAAAGCTCTTCCCACACTCCATGCATTTATAGGACTTCTCACCTGTGTGGATTCTCTTATGATGTGTAAGATGACAGTGCATAGTGAAGTTTTCCCCACACTCCATGCATTTATATGGCTTCTCCTTTGTATGGATCCTTTTATGGGAAGTAAGACTGTTTCTTTGAGTAAAGCTCTTTCCACACTCCATGCAGTTATATGGCTTCTCCCCTGTGTGGATCCTTTTATGGGAAGTAAGACTGCTGCCCTTAGTAAAGGTCTTTTCACACTCCATGCATTTATATGGTTTCTCTCCTGTGTGGATTCGTTTATGAACAGTAAGAGAAGAATTGTGAGAGAAGCTCTTTCCACACTCTGTGCACTTATATGGCTTCTCCCCTGTATGGATCCAGTAATGCGAAGTAAGAGAATTACTACAAGTGAAGCTCTTTCCACACTCCTTGCATTTATGGAGCTTCTCCTTTATGTGGGTCCTTTTATGCCAAGTAAGACTTTTCAAGTGAGTAAAGCTCTTTCCACACTCCATGCATTTATAGGGCTTCTCCCCTGTGTGGATCCTTTTATGGGAAGTAAGACTGCTGCTAGTAGTAAAGGTCTTTTCACACTCCATGCATTTATACGGCTTCTCCCCTGTATGGATCCAGTTATGCAAAGTAAGAGATTTACTACAAGCGAAGCTCTTTCCACACTCAGTGCATTTATATGGCTTTTCCCCTGTATGGATCCTTAAGTGAGAAGTAAGAGAATTACTACAAGTGAAGCACTTTCCACACTCCATGCATTTATAGGGCTTCTCCCCTGTGTGGATCCTTTTATGGAAAGTAAGAGTCTTTATGTGAATAAAGTTCTTTCCACACTCCGTGCATTTATAAGGCATTTTCCCTTTGTGGATCGTTTCATGCATAAAAAGATTTCTGAGTGAGGTAAAGCACTTTCCACACTCTCTGCATTGGTAGGGCTTCTCTCTTGTGTGGATCTTTTTATAAGAAGTTAGTTGTCTGCTCTTAGTAAAGCTTTTCCCACACTCCATGGATTTATAGGTTTCCTCTGCTTTGTGGATCCTTTTATGGAAAATAAGTTGATTGTTCTTAACAAAGCTCTTTCCACGCTCCACGCATTTATAGGGCTTCTCTCCTGTGTGGGTCCTTTTTTGAGATGTATGGGACCCATTTTTATGAGGAAGAGACAAGGTCCATTTGTAATCTTTTCCACTGTCTCCAGATATAGAAGCTTCTCCTTTGGTTTGAGTTTGATAGTATTTATTTACATCTAATTTCTTTGTGAGTACGTTTATACCTTTTCCAATATATTTGTTTTTTATTTTTCCTTGTTGGGCCCCATAGGCTTCAGCTGGTGCCTGAACAGAAGATGAATTTTCCCGATTACAATTATTTGCCTGGTTTCTCTCATGGCTTTCTTCTTCCATTAGAACTGCAGGGTTCTTCGTATTATACCCACGAGTGATCATTTGGAATAGTTCCCAGGAATCTTCATATTCTTCCCCATTACCTTCACAGGAAAATAAAAATAGCTTTAGAGAAAAAGAGCAAAGCATAGGAAGTTTAAATATAATAAAAAACAAACTACTTGAATCTTTTCAGAAAGCCCGTCAAGAATTTGATCTGGATTTTTTTGTTTAAAATTTTGGAAGTTAAATCAAGCTTTGTATGGCTAGGGCAAAACCATAGGTTAAATTTCAAATTCTCCAAAATTCGAAGGAAAGGGGAGGATTTGTCTGCCCAATTTGAAATTAGACTTTGTAGTCTTCTCTGTCATTTGGATAAGAAACAGGGGTTGCTGAGAATTATGAGAATGTTGTAACAAGAAGAGCATGACAGAGGTTTGCATGACATGGATCTTTGTGGTACGATAAATTTAGGCTCAATCTAGATTTTAAAACCATAACGTCAGAAATACCACATTGAGAATATGAAACAGATATAAAATCAGGCTGTGTCCCAAAACATCTTAATGTCTCTTAGCAGAAAATAGAAGCAGGAAAAGACAATGGATAACATGTCGAAAGTCATTATAATTTGAGCTGCAGGAATACCAAACTAAGTCAAGAATGGCAAAAGGATATAACTGTCAGTCGTTTTCATATTGTCAGAAAGATTCCAGGTAGATAAGGGGAACTATAGTGTTCAACAACATAAAGCAGAATTCGAATCTCTGTTGTGTACAAAAGATACGTAATTGTTAAAACCTTTAATCAGGCTGAGGAATATGAACAGAAAAATATTCAGAAGTGTATAAATGTACCTCAGACTAATAACGGAAATGTCGACAAGATAAAGGATCATTTTGTCGTGCTCTGGTGGACTTGTAAAAAAGCTAGAAAAGTTTGAATTCAAAGACATTCACTGATACTGAGAACTTTGAAGATTAATATCCAACTGTAATCAGAAGACTTTATGCTGGCACTGAGCAACAGTCATTGAAGATTGTCTCTGAGTATGATAACCGTAATGAGACTATTATAGACAAAAAGCTGGAAGGGCTCTTACCCAAAGAGGCCACGTTCCTATGATTTTCCAGCATGACTTCCCAGTGCAGCACTTTTTGGTCAGCATCCAGCTGAGACCACTCCTCTTCGGAGAAATACACAGCCACCTCCTTAAAGGACACAAGGCCATTCTGAATGACAAGAAAACAGAACAAAAACAGGGAAGATTTTAAAGACAAACAAAGATGTACATTTCAGGCCATTCAGTGAAAGGAATCCCACTTTTCACCTGGATCTTTCTGTCTGACTGTCTGTCCCCATCCATCAACAAGACGGTCAGCATCTGGAGAGAATCAACTGGAATGGGCCTTGGAACCCCCACCTATCACTCACTCCCATACACCCAGCGTTTGCAGAAGAAAATGCAGGTGGAGGTTCTTTTTACCATTTAAGTAAAAGCCTTGTGGTGTTTCCAGAACACACAATCCTATCCATGCCCAAAACCTTCATTAAAGTTGTTTGAGAGCCACCCAGGGATTTACATGGGTATTATCAACAGACAAAGGTACACAAGCCCTGTTTCAGCTGCTCCTCAGATTACAAGGAATCCACTACTTGTACCCCATCCCAATGGCTGAAGAAGAGAAAGCTGCTTGGGAAGAGCATTTCTCATCCTTTCCAAACCTGGATTTTTTGGCCCCAAATTCTAGGCACAAATTGCAGTATTAGAAATTACTTTAAAGGCTGAAGGGCCTTGATCTGCCCACCCCCTTTGGATTTTAACCGTCTGCTTCATCTTTTAACCTGGTGCCATTATTTTGTTATCACTGGTTATAAGCAAGGCTTTTTAGAAGCTGTAAGGTGCCAATGTGATTCCTTCGGTTATTATTGAGTAGCCTTGCACAATTCCACTTCAAAGAATTAATAAAAGGATCACTATTCAGCAAACACTAACACTGAAAATTTTATTTTTTATCATCATCTCTTACTTGAGTTTGAGTATCAACCACTCTTTCAGCACCACCATAGATAGGAGTCAAATTCGTTCTATTCTTCCCTGTGAGGGAGACAGAGTTTTTCAATGGATAATAAACAAAATAGCAGGAGGCATTCTACAGAATGGATGATATAGAACAGAGAGCTGAGACCTCTCTTAGGAATAGGTGGATTTTTGATTACCATCTGAGATGTCCTGACTTGCGGCATCCTGAGAGATCCTCCTGAAAAGCAGCTCCAGAGGGAGATTTGATGGATTCCTGATTCTCATAGGATCTCTAGTCTGCAGAGGGGAAGACTTGAATAAGACATTACACAACATGGATTCTTATTCTCTAAAAACAACTTCAATCCCACAATATCAATCAATGAGCCTAGAATGTAAGAAAGGAACAGCTGTCTCCAGTCTATCTTCTAGAATGGATAATGGAACAATGTCCTGCAAGAACTAGTGAAACATCGCTACATATTACGAAGAGCAGAGAAGTAGGAAAGGGAAGGGTGAAAAATTCAAACACATTCTTTATTCCCTTCTGAACTTCCAAGGTGAAGGTCTCTCACCTGCAACTTGACTTGTTCCTTCTGCTCCTCTGCTTGACTCATGAGGAAGCCTTCCGTCAGGGCCACCACTTGGGAACTGGTCTCTGCTCCACACTCCCGCAACCAGTTTTCCATCTGTGGGGGCAGAAGGGCCAGCAGCTGCTCCAGAACAACGAGGTCCAACATTTGGGTTTCAGGGTGCGTTTCTAGCCTCAGCCATTGACTATAAATATTGTGGAGTCGGCTGCAAAGTCCTCGGGGACCTTCAGTCTCTTGGTATTGGATGTCTCTGAAGTTCCAGGGCTGAATCTCTGAACGGATGATGGTTTTCTCCTCCAGGATCTTCTGCTCAGTTTTTGCCCAGATCTTCCCACAACTGCCAGGCTCAACAGCAGAGGGGCCTTTTCCAGTTCCCTCACTTGCTAATGGTTGTTTCTGCATCCTTTGCCTGTCCTAGAAGGAAATTCCAGATAGGTCAGAGGAATCTTGTGGATCTCCAAACATCTTTCAATTCATAGGACTATTCCGGTAACTGCAGGACTGACTGCACTTCACCCAAGAGTTAACTTTTTGTTGATAGGAAGGTTCTTGAGAGGACTCTAGTTTCTGCATCTGAAATGGAAAAGAAAATAAATTCAAAGAATGAGGTGGACTTAGCCACTGAACAACATTCATCTTTATGGAAGGGAGTCTTTTTCTGAGCTGGCAAAGGATTGCAATAGTAATAGTTCTTAGATGTATGTACTGCTTCACAGTGCTTTGCAGCCCTCTCTAAGTGGTTTTCATAGTCAGCATATCCCCCTCATCCTTCTCTACATCAAACTAGACCAGGGATAGGCAACCTTGGCTCTTTTATAACTCGTGGGCTTCAACGAACACCTAGAGGCAAAGTCATTATTAAAAGCCAACATGGGTTTGTCAAAAATAGATCATGCCAGACAAATCTTATTGCATTCTTTGACCAAGTGACAAAATTAGTGGATCAGAGGAATGTTGGGGACATAATTTACTTGGACTTCAGTAAGGCATTTGATAAAGTAGATCACAACCTACTACTTGATAAGATAGAAAAATGTGGGGTAGACAGAATCATCACCAGATGGCTCCGTAGTTGGCTGACCGGCCATACTCAGCGAGTGGTCCTCAATGGAATTGCATCTATATGGAGGGAAGTGTGTAGTGGGGTGCCACAGGGCTTTGTTCTGGGTGCAGTGCTCTTCAACATCTTCATCAACGATTTGGACGAAGGGATAGATGGGGAACTCATCAAATTTGCCAACACTCCAGAATACAGACTTAAGATACAGAAGGATCTGGACAGACTTGAACACTGGGCACTAACTAACAAAATGAAATTCAATGGTGAAAAAAGCAAGGTTCTACATTTAGAGAAGAAAAACCAAATGCACAAGTACAGCATAGGTAGTACCATGCTCAGTAGTAGTAACTGTGAGAGGGACCTCGGAGTCCTAGTAGACAATCACCTCAATATGAGCCAGCAGTGTGCTGCAGCTGCCAAAAAGGCCAACACAGTGCTAGGCTGCATTAACAGAGGGATAGAATCAAGATCACGTGAATTATTAATACCACTCTTCAATGCCTTGGTAAGGCCACACTTGGAATACTGCATCCAGTTTTGGTCACCACGATGTAAAAAAGATGTTGAGACTCTAGAAAGAGTACAGAGAAAAGCAACAAAGATGATTAGGGGACTGGAGGCTAAAACATATAAGGAACGGTTGCTAGAATTGGGTATGTCTAGTTTAACGAAGAGAAGGACAAGGGGGGACATGATAGCAGTATTCCAATATCTCCGGGGCTGCCATAAAGAAGAGGGAATCAAGCTATTTTCCCAAGCACCTGAAGGAGGACAAGAAGCAACGGGTGGAAACTAATCAAGGAGAGAAGCAAACTAGAACTAAGGAGAAACTTCCTGACAGTGAGAACAATTAATCAGTGGAACAGCCTGCCTCCAGAAGCAGTAAATGCTCCAACACTGGAAGTTTTTAAGAAGAGACTGGACAGCCATTTGTCCGAAATGGTGTAGGGTTTCCGCCTGAGCAGGGGGTTGGACTAGATGACCTCCAAGGTCCCTTTCAACTTTATTATTATTATTATTATTATTATTATTATTATTATTATTATTATTATTATTATTATTATTATCTCCCAGAATTCCTGAGCTAGTATGGCTGGCTCAGAAATTCTGGGAGTTGAAGTCGACAAGTCATAAAAGAGCCAAGGCTGCCTACCCTAAACTAGACATACCCAATTCCAACAACTATTCTTTATATGTTTTAGCGTCCAGTCTGGTAATCATCTTTGTTGCTGTTCTCTGTACTATCTAGAGTCTCAACATCTTTTTTACACTGTGGTGACCAAAACTGAATGCAGTATTCCAAGTGTAGCCTTGCAAAGACATTGTAAAATAGTATTAACACTTCACATGATTTTGATTCTATCCCTCTGTTAATGCAGCCTAGCACTGTGTTGGCTTTTTTGGCAGCTGCAGAACACGGCTAGCTCATATTTAAGTGATTGTCCACTAGACTCCGAGATCCTTCTCATAGTTACTACTACTGAGCAAGGTACCCCCTATATTATACCTTTGCATTTGTTTTTTGTTTTTTTTGCTTAAATGTAGATCCTTACTGTCTTTACTATTGAATTTCATTTTGTTAGATAGCGCCCAATTTTCAGGTCTGTTGAGATCCTCATGTATCTTAAGCCCATCTTCTGGAGTGTTGGCTGTTTCTGCCAGATTGGTGTCGTCTGCAAATTTGATGAATTCCCCATCTATCCCCTCGTCCAAATCGTTGATGAAGATGTTGAAGAGCAGTGGGCCCAGAACAGAGCCCTGGGGCACCCAACTACACACTTCCCTCCATGTAGAGGCTGTTCCATTGAGGATCACACACTGAGTATGGCCGTTTAGTCAGCTACGAATTGCATCTTGTTGGGACCTAAAGTCACCCCAGAGAGGCGACAAAGAAGGAGGGGACCCTCGTAGATCACGGTGAGATGGTGGTTCAGCCATTTGATCTGAGGAAGCCTTCTGAACTAACAGATGAAAGACTGGCTGCAATCCAATGGCCAGTCAGAAGCTACCAACAGTCAGGAAAAAAAAGCACTATTCAGCAGTTTAAGCAACGCATTTGGAACTGGGTGTATTTTTTCTGCTCTACAATTTAAAAAAAAAATCCCTGAAGAAAAGAATCCCAAAAAGCAAGGCTCCAAGAAGCAAGAAGATGGAGGGGGGGGGGGTTCCTTGGTGCCCCTCTCCCTAGAAGAGGGGTGTCAAACTCAATTTCATTGAGGGCCACATCAGCATTGTGGTTGCCCTTGGGGGGGGGCGGGGGGGTGTGGCCAGGGTGGGTATGGATGGAGTGGGTGTGACCTACTGGGTGGGCATGGCCAGCTCTACATCGTTCGCGTCAAGGGTGCCTGTGGGGGCCTGGGCAGAAGTGGGACAGATCTGAGGGTCTCTGGCAGAAGGGGGGACCGGGGCAAGCGCCAAGGCATGGTCCATTTCTTCATTCCTCACAAAGGGTGACATCTCCCCAGCATGCACCCAGGGGGTGGGGCTGACACAGCAGGGGCTGGTTCCTCGCTGTTTCTAGATGGCCTTGTGGAGCTAAGACTGAATGCGTTTCAGCATAGATGGCCACCACAAAATTGTACATTGTCTCCCGGCTGGCCTGGGCTAGGGCCAAGGCAGCGGGGGTCGTTCCCTCACTGTTTCTAGGATGTCTTCGTGGGCCACATGAAACCACGTCGCGGGCCGCATCTTTCCCCCGGGCCTTGTGTTTGACATGTCTGCTCTAGAAGAACAGCAGTGGTTCAATATTTTTGGGGAGAAAGCAGATAGATTATAAAACTAATTTGGAAATAATTTAAAGTTGCAACACTGAAAAATTTGGGAGACTTAAAATATTTTGAAAACTTTATCCTGTTTTTGAAAAATACCAGATTGAACCTTTGAGAAATAAGTCCTGGTTGAAAAACACACATTTAATGACATCTAGTGGTGACAAAAGGAACAGCACTAAGACCTTGCTTTGCACGTTGCTTGGAAGGACTGACCTTGCCTTGAAGCCCAAACAGAGATAGCAACTAGACTCTTTGATGTGCCTGAACTTCTCAGCCTTTCAGACTGCAGCTGGAAAAGGATAAAAAAAAACCTCTTTGGGCTGAATACGGCCGGTCAGCCAACTACAAATCCATCTGGTGGTGATGCTGTCTAACCCACATTTTTCTATCTTATCAAGTAGTAGGTTGCGATCTACTTTACCAAATGCCTTACTGAAGTTTACCTTTTGCAGAGGGGTCTTAGTGAGGAAAATGATCCCCAGCCTGGAATAATACTGAGTGAAATGATCCTGGGAAGGAACAACATTCTAACAATGGCAGGAAGGCTGAGTTCACATCACATAAAATGACAAGGAAATGACCCTGGCTTCCTGTTTTTCAGCGCTGGTTTTTTTTGGGAACAAAGTCATACTATAACATGACGATTGTTGAGATGATTCTATTTCTACATCTGAGATGGAAAAGAAAATAAATTGAAAAAATGAGAAGATGGTGGACTTAACTATTGAACAACATTCCTCCTCATGAAAGGGAAGCTGGTAAAGGATTGCAGTGGAATTGAGCAGATGGATCCTCTGGGTATTTATGTTTCTGTCTGTCCAGCAAGTGTGGTATGAAATATGGTCCTTGCTTACATCAACACATGGAATATTTCATATTGGATTACAAAGCAAATCTTTTATATTTGGGTAAAAAGGAAATACAAAATCCTCCAGTGTAGGGTAGCTGTTTTTCAAATTTAAGATCATATATACTCTACATTTAGGGATCATATAAGATGCCAGAACTCAAGGGGCTTATTAAACTGGAATGGAATACAGAAATTGGACACGTTTCTTGTGCTTGATATTGAGACATTTAGGCATTAGACATTCATTAAGGATGTTCCCCACTCTTGTCTTTAAGTTTGTATGTTTGTAAGTAACTGGAGCCAGAGAAGAGGTAAGGAGGAAATTCGAAAAATGGCTTATCCCAAGAAAGAAAACTTTATCTTTTCTCAGGTGTCTTAGTGAGGAAAAGGAAGAAGACCCTAACATGGAATAATACTGAGGGAAAAGATTCTGAGAAGGAACAACTTTCAAACAATGCCATGAAGGTTGTGTTCACATCAAATGAAAGGCAAAAGAAATGATCCTGGTTTAGGATGCTCACTTTCTATTTTTCAGCACTTGCTTTTGGGGAACAAAGTCACACTATAACATAAAGGCTGCTCCACACAATTTGCCCTGACTCCAGCCATATAAGCAAAATTCACATGAAACACAGGGCTTGAAAGAACACACCCTAAAGTGATGTTCATCCACGCTCTTAAGCGGGGAGGATCTGATCCTAGTTTATTCTTTGTCTCCAGAATAAACACTAAAGATTTGCAGTTTACATATCCAAAATGGAAAACCAAAGAAAGTACCACGAAAACAGGGTCTCTAATTGAAGTAGCAAAAATCCATCCCCAAAGAAAAAATAACAAGAAGAAATCTTATAAAACCACTAAAGTCAGGAAAGAAAATGGAGAATCCTGTTACGTACTTTAACGTCTGTTCAGCTGGGGCATATTCTGACAAATCTTTCTTGATCAACTTCTATCAAAGACCTAAAATACATTTAAAATATGTTCTGGGTTTCTGTTTCCTAGTTATTTATTCCAATGATTTCAAAAGAGAGTTGGAGTTAAGAACAATCCTACAAACACGAAATGTCTCAAGTCACAAAACCGCAAGTGAGATGAGATCTACCGCATATCAATCGATTTAATGAGAATATGAATCAACATTTGAACTTACAGTAAAACTTTAGACAGCAGAACCCCATTAATCAGTCTGGCCCAAACCCCTTTGAGAACTTCAGAAGCCAGAATCAACAAGCCACCATCCGTTACACAGAGGACGAACAGCCGAATGAATAAACCATTGACAGCCTAAGATGAGCTTCTGATTCATGCAACTCCGACAAACACGTTCCCCGCTTCTTAGCCTAATCCACGCTTTTCCAAAGACGGACAAATGAAGATAAATATGGACTTCAACTCCCAGGCTTGAAAGAGGTTTGGGAAACACCAGCCCAACTGGGCATCCGGTGCGAATGATGCGTCTCCGCATTCTCTCCCTTCTGTCTGCCGGCAGAGCCCCTTTGAAGTTGTGGGGAGAGGCGGGGGAAGCAGCACCCCAGTCCCGGTCCTCCCACCCGGGGCCCCGGTCTTGCACCCGGAGCCGGCAGGGGGACTTCGGACCAGCCTCCCCCTCCCCCCCATGCAGAGGTTCCCCCAGGAAATGGGGGGAAACTGCCCCTCCCTTCTGGCGACCCCCATTTCTTTGTTTCCCCCCTCCGCCCGGTCAAAGCATGGGAAAGAGCGGCAGGGCAACATGGGACCCCGGACTCCCACCCCGGGGGAAGACTTGGCCTGTCTCCACGCTCACCTCCAGCGCGGGATCCCTTTGCACGGGAAGAGACGCCACTCACTGAACTCGGATCTCGTCGGGATCCGCGTCTTGCACGGCTTCGTTGCAGCCTCTGCGCCTCCCGATCCAGGCTCACAGAGGGGGAGAGGAAGCACATAGGGCAGACGCGCTTCCCTCCTCTTCCGACGAAAGCCCAAGTCGACACGTGAGCTGCGGTAGCGGAAAAACGCCGGGCATGCTCGGCTCCTTCCTGCAAGCTGAGCGCGCCCCCTGTTGGACTCTGCGCGAAGTGCTAGGAATCTCCGAAAGAGCGGGAAAGAGGAGCGTTAGGTGGTGGGACGGCAGGGATGATGGGCATGGGAGTAGGAGGAAACGTTCCTTGCTCGAGAAAGGCGTCGGTGTCTCCAGAGACAGCAGCTTCTCCATCTTCCTGTCCAGGAACCGTCTGTGGAAATGGAGAAAAATCTTCCAGGAGGATTTGAACCTGCTTCCCTCAAGAACAGCCACCCTGAAGGCTCTGCAGAGTTTGGAGGAGGCCTCAAAGGGGCCCAAATCCTCTCAGAAATGCAATCAGAAGATGAGGACCAGGAGCCTCAATTTGTGTCTTGCAGTTGTTGGGAACTCCAGCGTTAAGGGGGGGGGGGAGGAGACCGGACACATGTAGGGAAGCGGCAACTGGGAAAATGGAGATTTCTCCTGTTTCTGGTTCTGTATCCACATCTACCCTTGTCCAGTTCTTGGCTCCAGGTACCTCAGAATCACTGGAAAGGCAGAGTGAGCGGCTCCTTGTGACCAAGGAAAGGATGCTGAAGAAAAAAGCAAAAGCCATTGCAAAGTTGGGGAAAAGCTGAAACTGTTGGATGTTCCAGAAATTTTACCTCAGAAGGCTCCTTGGAGCACAAATGGAGGGGGGGGGCAGCGTTTCACCTGTGACTGAATAAAAGTCGGAACTGCAAAATGATGTAAAGTAAAGTAAAGATGGAATAGAGAATGTAACATTAAAACACCATGTGGGACAAAAAGGAAGAGAAAAATATGAGGAAATATGCGTATGAAAATTAAGACTTTTGTAGATGTCACGGACCCGTTGGAGCCCGGATCTGAGGAGGAGTTGGAGCCGAGGCCAATGGAGGGCAATGGGGCAGTCCCTATGGCCTATGAGGAATGACCTGGGGACAAGGCAATCCCAGGTCTCTCGGGCCTCGGAAGAGTAGGCAGGGAGGAAAAGAGGGTGCAGGCTGACTGAGGAAGGGTGGAGGCAGCGGATCGGAAGAACTCCAGAGGCTAGCAAATGCCTCCCTGCCCAGTACCTGAGAATGGAGAGGAGTCAGAGTCAGCACAGGGCAAACCAACTAAGTTAGAGGAGGGCACCCTGCCCCTCCTCAAGAGGGGCTTTTGCCAGCAACAAGTCTTTGTTTTTGCACTCCCCTGGCTTTGACTCAGACCTTTTGCTTTGAGGACTGTTTTTGCCTTTGAGGACTGTCCTTGTCTTGTCCTAGCCTTGAAGACTTTGCCTTTAGAGGTGCTTTTGCTTTGGACCCATCTTGTTTTATGGCCTGCTGTTTGTCTTGCCCCAGCCCTAAGGACTTTGCCTTTGAAACTGCCCTTGTTTTAGGCCTGGACATTTGATTTGTGTGCCTTGAGAACTGCCCTTGTCTTATGCCTGGACTTTTTCCTTGTGGACTTGCCGGGTAATCTACGGGCTGTTGTTGGGACTGAGGGTGGAGCCTTACTGGTCATTGGAGGGCCATTTGTTGAACCATTCACAAGAGAAATAAAGAACTGTCTAGAGGCCTGCCTAACCGTTACCACCTGGGTTATAACAGTAATAATCGTAATAATAATAATTGGAAGGGACCTTGGAGGTCTTCTAGTCCAACCCCCTGCTCTGCAGGAAACCCTATACAATTTGAAACAAATGATTGTCCAGTCTCTTCTTAAAAACTTTGAGTATTTGAGCATTCACAAGGCAGGTTGTTTCACTGATTAATTGTTCTGTCAGGAAATGTCTCCTTAGTTCTAGGTTGCTTCTCCCTTTGATTAGTTTGCATCCATTGCAGTAGAACTTGACAGAAGTAAAAGAAAGGTCTTCAAAATTTAATATTGAAAGAGAAATTTAAAATTGAATTTGCTGCAGTGGAAATTTACTGAGTAGAGAAGCTATGGTGGGAAAGAGGAAAGGTTAACATAAAGAAAGGATGTAAAGGAAATATGTAGGCAAAAATAGCTGGGTCTTAAGAGTGGGAAAAGGAAGAAGAAAACATCTGTAATAGAAGATAACTAGCAAAACAGGAAAGAACCTATTTTTCTAAAAAGTCATAAAAAAGGGGGCCAGAACTCAGGCAACTGTTGTTGTTGTTAATTGTGAAGTCGTGTCCGACCCGTCGCGACCCCATGGACAATGTTCCTCCAGGTCTTCCTGTCCTCTACCATCTTCTGGAGTCCATTTAAATTCACACCTACTGCTTCAGTGACTCCATCCAGCCATCTCATTCTCTGTCTTTCCCTTCTTCTATTGCCCTCAATCTTTCCCAACATTAGGCTCTTCTCCAGTGAGTCCTTCCTTCTCATTAGGTGGCCAAAGTACTTGAGTTTCAACTTCAGGATCTGGCCTTCTAAAGAGCAGTCGGGGTTGATCTCTTCTAGGACTGACCGGTTTGAACGCCTTGCAGTCCAAGGGACTCGCAGGAGTCTTCTCCAGCACCATAGTTCAAAGGCCTCAATTCTTTTGCGCTCAGCCTTTCTTATGGTCCAACTTTCACAGCCATACATTGCAACTGGGAAAACCATGGCCTGGACTATATGCACTTTTGTTGGCAGGGTGATGTCTCTGCTTTTTAGAATGCTGTTTAGATTTGCCATAGCTTTCCTCCCCAGGAGCAAGCGTCTTTTAATTTCTTGGCTGCAGTCCCCATCTGAGGTGATCTTTGAGCCCAGAAAAATAAAATCTGTCACTACCTCCATTTCTTCCCCATCTATTTGCCAGGAATTGAGAGGGCCGGATGCCATGATTTTGGTTTTCTTAATGTTGAGTTTCAAGCCAACTTTTGCACTCTCCTTCTTCACCCGCATCAAGAGGCTCTTTAGTTCCTCTTCACTTTCTGCCATTAGAGTGGTATCATCTGCATATCTTAGGTTGTTGATATTTCTCCCGGCAATCTTAATTCCAACTTTTGATTCATCTAGCCCTGCCTTTCTCATGATGTGCTCTGCATATAAGTTAAATAGGCAGGGCGACAGTATACAGCCTTGCCGGACTCCTTTTCCAATTTTGAACCAATCAGTGGTTCCGTGTTCGGTTCTCACTGTTGCTTCTTGACCCGCATATAGGTTTCTCAGGAGACAAATGAGATGGTCTGGTACTCCCATCTCTTTAAGAACTTGCCACAATTTGTTGTGATCCACACAATCAAAGGCTTTTGCATAGTCAATGAAGCAGAAGTAGATGTTTTTCTGGAACTCCCTAGCTTTCTCCATGATCCAGCGTATGTTGGCAATTTGATCTCTAGTTCCTCTGCCTCTTCGAAATCCTGCCTGTACTTCTGGTAGTTCTCGATCCACATACTGCTGGAGTCTAGCTTGTAGGATTTTAAGCATAACTTTACTAGCATGTGAAATGAGTGCAATGGTGCGATAGTTTGAACATTCTTTGGCATTGCCTTTCTTTGGAATTGGAATGTAAACTGACCTTTTCCAATCCTGTGGCCACTGTTGAGTTTTCCAAATTTGCTGGCAAATTGAGTGTAGCACTTTTACTGCATCATCTTTAAGATTTTGAATAGCTCAGCTGGAATACTGTCATCTCCACTAGCTTTGTTGTTGCTCAGATTTTCTAAGGCCCATTTCACTTCACATTCTAGGATGTCTGGTTCGAGGTCAGTGACCATCTCATTGTGGTTATCTGGGATGTTAAGCTCATTCTTGTATAGTTCTTCTGTGTAGTTTTGCCATCTCTTCTTAATCTCTTCTGCCTCTGTTAGGTCTCTGCCATTTTGGTCCTTTATCATGCCCATCTTTGCATGAAACGTTCCCTTCATATCTCCAATTTTCTTGAAGAGATCTCTGGTCCTCCCTATTCTGTTGTTTTCTTCTATTTCTTTGCACTGTTCATTTAAGAAGGTATTCTTATCTCTTCTAGCTACTCTCTGGAATTCTGCATTCAATTGGGTGTATCTTTCTCTTTCTCCTTTGCCTTTCGCTTCCCTTCTTTCCTCAGCTATTTGCAAAGCTTCCTCAGACAGCCATTTTGCTTTCTTGCATTTCTTTTTCTTTGGGATGGTTTTAGTTGCTACCTCTTGTACAATGTTGCAAACTTCCATCCATAGTTCTTCAGGCACTCTGTCTATCAGATCTAGTTCCTTAAATCTATTTGTCACCTCTACTGTATATTCATCAGGAATATGATTTAGTTCATACCTGAGTGGCCTAGTGCTTTTCCCTACTTTTTTCAATTTAAGCCTAAATTTTGCAACGAGAAGCTCATGATCTGAGCCACAGTCAGCTCCTGGTCTTGTTTTTACTGACTGTATAGAGCTTCTCCATCTTTGGCTGCAGAGCACATAGTCAATCTGATTTCTATGTTGACCGTCTGGTGATGTCCATGTGTAGAGCCGTCTCTTGGGTTGTTGGAAAAGAGTGTTTGTTATGACCATCGTATTCTCTTGACAAAATTCTATTAGCCTGTGCCCTGCTTCATTTTGTACTCCAAGGCCAAACTTGCCTGTTATTCTGGTTATCTTTTGGCTTCCTACCTTAGCATTCCAATCCCCCATGATGATAAGGACATCATTTTTTGGTGTTAATTCTATAAGGTGCTGTAGGGCTTCATAGAACCGGTCAATTTCATCCTCTTCAGCACCAGTGGTTGGGGCATAGATTTGGACTACTGTGATATTGAATGGTTTGCCTTGGATTCGAATTGAGATCATTCTGTCATTTTGGGGATTGTATCCCAGTATTGCTTTTCCTATTCTTTTATTGACTATGAAGGCTACTCCATTTCTTCTGAGGGATTCTTGCCCACAGTAGTATACCTGATGGTCATCTGAGTTAAATTCACCCATTCCTGTCCATTTTAGTTCGCTGATTCCTAAGATGTCGATGTTCAGTCTTGTCATCTCTTTTTTGACTACGTCTAGCTTGCCTTGATTCATGGATCTTACATTCCAGGTTCCTATGGAGAAAAAATCTTTACACCATCGGACTTTCCTTTCACCACCAGATATATCCACAGCTGAGCATCCTTTCGGCTTTGGCCCAGTCACTTCATTCTTTCTGGCGCTACTAGTACTAGCCTCTGCTCTTCCCCAGTAGCATATTGGACACCTTCCGACCTGAGGGGCTCATCTTCCAGCGTCATATCTTTTTTCCTTTTAGTACTGTCCATGGGGTTTTCATGGCAAAGATACTGGAGTGGTTTGCCATTGCCTTCTCCAGTGGATCACATTTTGTCAGAACTCTCTGCTATAACCTGTCCGTCTTGGGTGGCCCTGCACGGCATAGCTTATAGCTTCATTGAGTTACGCAAGCCCCTTCGCCATGACAAGGCAGTAATCCATAAAGGGGCAGGCAACTGAGCATGCGCAATTAATTGATTAATATTAACTGAGACACCTTGCATAAATTATCTCCTAATTTTAATGTACATGTGATGTATGATTTAGTATGTAGCAGGAAATATGTAGGAAGCGGTCGGAAAGAGTGTAACTTCATAGTACCTCAGCCAATGGGGAAAGAGGAGGGCTGTAGCAGCTGGTGATAGGGATGAATAAAAGAAGGAGATGTTTTGGGTTAAAACTTTGGAGAGAACCAAGCTTAGAAAGCTTCTCTTCCGCTTATTGCAATAAACGAAACAAAAGGCCTTCACTGTGTCTTGGCTGGTTATTGGTCAGGCGAGCTTGCCTCTAGTCACGAAGGAAAGTAGCCAGGAGCACATAACACGTAAAGTAACTGGGATGTCTCTACATCATGAATAAAAAGAAAAGTACAATGGTTTTCTAATCTTGTATAATTGCCACTCTGGTTTCTATGTCTCTAATGAAAAATTTGGACAATAACCGACAGAAAACTGGAATTAGTGCACTTTCTCCATTTTGACAGAGAATCATCTGGGGTAATATTTGAATAAATCGCTTCAACCCAGCAGGAGCTTCTGAAACTCTGAACTTTGTCCCCCACCCAAATTCTTCCCCCAAAAATGCCTATTAGTAATTATTAGGGCTTTTATTATAATTGCACTGTAAGCAGATGCAAAGACATTAATTTTTCCCACAAATATTTATTAAACACACTTAAAACTCCCATTCCATACTTGTAAAGTTAACCCTAAAGGCAGCTTGTTTATTTTACTCTCTTCCTATTATCACAGCTTTGCAACTATTTCTATCTTAACTTGATCTATCTATTTTTATCTGTCTTCTTTCTCTGTTTGTATATGAAAAGCCTTTTCGCTCCCCTATAGATTTGTCAAGCGGTCCAAAGTTACTTTTTCTTTTTTTATGTTAAAAATTTTTTATTTGAATTTTCAATACATATAATACTTTCCATACATTATATATAAAACTAAAAAAAAGAGAAAAATACCTTTAAAATAAGACCTTAGGTGTCGCTCGTCTATCTCCCCCCCCCGACTGCATCCGCCCTCTCAACCTTCCTTCCTTCCTTCCCTACTCCCTCTCTCCTCTCCTCTCTCCACTCACCCCTTCCTCCCATCCAACTTCCTTCCCTCCTCCTCCCCTCTTATCCCTCTTCGGATACAGTTCAGGGGAAACACCAGTTCTTTTTTTATATAGTTTATTAATTTTCTATTTTTACACTCAAGTGCTTAATAGACAATGTGATGACTGAGTCCATTAGTAATTCCATGGTACATATAAGCTTCTTCAAACTAAATTCAATATTACACCATCCAATACAACCTCTCTTCTTCTGGTAATAGACATTTTTCCACACTAAGGAAATAAATTCTTATTGTTAATAAATATACAGTTGCATATCAGCATTTCAACTGTAGACGAACAAGAGGGAGTCAAGCTATTTTCCAAAACACCTGAAGGCAAGACAAGAAACAACGAATAGAAACTAATCAAGGAGAGAAGCAACCTAGAACTAAGGAGAAACTTCCTGACAGTTAGAACAGTTAACCAGTGGAACAAACTGCCTCTGTAAGCGGTGAATGCTCCACCGCTGGAAGTTTTTAAGAAGAGACTGGACAACCATTTGCTGAAATGGTATAGGGTTTCCTGCCTGAGCAGGGGGTTGGACTTGATGACCTCCAGTCCCTTCCAATTGAATTATTATTAAATATTAAATTTGTTTTAATATTTCTAATAGTTTTCTAATAGTATCAATAATGTCAGTTTAGAATATTTTTTTCTAACATATCTTAATTGCATTTGCACTCAGTATCCATTTATACAATCCGTATCCTATTTTTGCTATTTTCAATTTTAATTTCCCATCCATGTTCAGAATATCGCAATCATTTATAATTTCAAAACAAGTTTTATTTGGGTAACCAAAAGCTTCCCTTATTCAAACTTCTTAGCATTCTTATTTCCCTTTTCATACCAAGATATACTATTCTGTTTATAAATCTTATCTATCTAGTTATAATAATACTTCTATTTCTAGCAATTTATTCTTAACCAATATCAAACATCTAATTAATAATATAACATCCCCTCTAATAGATCAAAACTTCTGTTTTCTTCAGTCTTACTCTTTCTTCCTTTGCCAACTAACTTTCCAAGGCAGTGCATTTGGATCATCAAATAATTCTTCCTCTATTTTTGTGTATATTATTTGGAACAAGAGAAACAGTTCAGTTAAAGTATTTCTGGAAGAACTAGCCCATTGATATTCATTAAACAGCCTCCTTCTTTCTCCAGTTCCCCACAGTTCTGTTAACGGCTCTATCTTCTATTCCATCGGGTCTCCTTCCTTATCCTCCAGCATGCTTTGAAATCTTGGTTGGTGAAATGTCTTTTCCATTTCCAATATTATTGTTATGTCTTCTAAGTCTTCATTTGTCTGGGTCTGGCCATTAGTTTCTTCCTTTAGATCTTCCATATTTGAATCAATATTCTCTAGTTTTCCTAGTTTTCCTTCTATTTTCTAGGTTGCTAGTTACTTCTCTGTAGATATTTTCTGAGTTTATAGATTTAAATTAGAAAATTGTTCTTTCGTCTCCTTTATTATTTTTAATCTCATCACGAGCTAAGGCAATTGTTTCTTGTATTAATTTCAACATGGAGAGAATTTCTTTCTATGATTCATCAGTATTTTCTTGGTGGTTTGTCAAACTGAGGCTTCTGGACAGAGATATTAAGGATGGTTTTTTACTATTTAGTGCTACATATGGAACATCCATTTTAATTTTTGTATGTGGCTTTTATAGAAATCTGTTTAACAGTTTAGAAAGTTTCAGTTAATTGTCATTGGAGCTCCAGATTATCCAACCAACCGATCGTAAGTCGAGGACTACTCAACCGGTCGTAAGTCGAGGACTACTCAATCGGTCGTAAGTTGAGGACTACTCAACTGGTGCAGCACTGTTTGCAGAATGGGACTTTTGGCGGGCTCAGCAGGGCAGAGACAGCCTGGACAATTCCTATTGGCTTTTGAAAGCCAATAGAATTAGAATCTATTCAAGAGAGTCTATTCTATTGGCTTTCAAAAGCCAATAGAATAAAAGGGAGTAGCACAGCTAAGGAAAAGGGGGAAAAAAATGGCGGACTGCGTTGTTTGGCGACCCCCGTGAAATGGTTGTTCGACCCCAAATGGGGTCCCGACCCACAAGTTGAGAACCACTAACTTAGACACACAAAAACTTCATCAACAAGTTATTTCCTTCCCTGGGGATAGGATTAATCAATCCTGCTGACAGGAAAAAAAAAACCAAGCTAGGAAATTAAGATTAATTAAATTAAAATTAATTCTCCAACCTAGAACTAAGAAGAAACTTCCTGACAGTTAGAACAATTAACCAATGGAACAACCTGCCTCCAGAAACGGTGAATGCTCCAACACTGAAAGTTTTTAAGAAGAGACTGGACAGCAATCTGTCCGAAATGGTGTAGGGTTTCCTACCTGAGCAGGGGTTGTACTCGATGACCTCCAAGGTCCCTTCCAACTTTATTATTATTAATAACTTCTTATAAATCTCAAGACTTAAAATAGGAAAAATAGTATATATAAATTGTACCATGCATTTATGTGTTTTTTTTACTAGCTATTCCAGAAGCATTGCTGAATCACTTCTCTGTCTGGCTTCTGTAATAAAATCCACTTTCTAGCAGCTTGCTTCGCTCAGTGGAGGAACGAACCTGAGTAATTTCTTTTCACAGCAGAAAATATGTTGTTGTGATGTGTCTTTTTAAATTTATTTTTACCTATTTTTCCCCTTAAGTCTGAGTCACTCACTATCCCTTTGTTCCCCATTAATGAAATGCACATTCTTTTTTTTTATTTTATTTTTGCTGCTGCTTTTTCTGCAGCTGCAGGAATTGTATCCAGAGAGGTAATTAAATGCTTGCTAATGTTATTTGTCCTACAACTGACATGATGCACTATGTTTGTGTAAGAGGTTTGGGGCTGTATTCTTAAATATTGAAGAATGAAGCTGCCAGAAGGCCTGACATGTAAAAACAAAACCAAACAAAAGTTTTTGTAGAGCAGTGGTTCTCAACGTTTTTAATGCCGCGACCCCCAACCGGTCGTAAGTCGAGGACTACTCAAGTGGTGCAGCACCGTTTGCAGAATGGGATTTTTGGTGGGCTCAGCAGGGCAGAGACAGCCTGGACAATTCCTATTGGCTTTTGAAAGCCAATAGAATTAGACTCTATTCAAGAGAATCTATTCTATTGGCTTTCAAAAGCCAATAGAATAAAAGGGAGGAGCACAGCTAAGGAAAAGGGGAAAAAAATGGCGGACTGCATTGTTTGGCGACCCCCGTGAAATGGTTGTTCGACCCCAAATGGGGTCCCGACCCACAGGCTGAGAACCGCTGTTGTAGAGGCTTGAGTTTCCAAAGAGCCACATTTTGCATAGCCCCAAGGCTGTGAAAAGATGATTTGGTGGGTGGATTTAATTATCTTTCTACCCAGCGCTGATCCTGGTGCTTCTGGAAGGAAGGAAGGAAGGAAGGAAGGAAGGAAGGAAGGAAGGAAGGAAGGAAGGAAGGAAAGAAGGAAGGAAGGAAGGAAGGAAGGAAGGAGGGGAAGGAAGGACACCCCACCCCACCCCGATGGTAGCCGGAATGCTAACGCGACCCTCAATGAAATTGAGTTTGACACCCCTGATAAAAAAAGGTTAAGTGAATCTGATTTCACCACTGACTTTGCTTGTCAGAAGGTTGCAAAAGGGGATCACATGACCCTGGGACCCTGTGACCGTCATAAATATGAATCAGTTGCCAAGCATCCGAATGTAAATCATTTGATCTTGAGGACGCTGAAATGGTCATTAATTGTGAAAAATGGTCATAAGTCGTTTTTTCAGTGCCGCTGTAACTTCGAACAGTCACTAAGCGAACCGCTGTAAGTTGAGGACTACTTTATCACTTTTTTTTCTTGGTCACCATGTTTTTGACACCTTGCTAATTGACTGGTGCTATTTGGATATTACCATATCCTAAAAGTGGTACAGTGAATGAAAAGCTTGAAAAGCCCTGGTCTAATACCCAGAAAGTCTTTTGCACATGCATTTCAGGAACTTCTCGTCATTCTGGCTCCTTTTTGTGGAAGAGGAACTCTTCATCCTGAAACTTTCTTCACCCTCAAATTAATATCTATATAATTATTCTCTCACATCATGAGGAGTTTTAACCGAAAAAAGTGACCTGCTTCTGCAGTCATACGGACTGACTTAAATTCAGTTTTTCACAGTGCACCGCCTCATATTCCAGAGGAAGTTTGCATTCTCATTTCTGCTATAGAGGAAGAAAGATTTAAAGTTTTGACTTGAACAGATGCATCAGGGAGATGCAGCTCCTTCTGCTTCTTGCAGAAGCCACACCTATTAAATGTCTGCCTAATCACATCACTCTTAGAGCAATCACTTTCCAGCTCAGTACTGGGATACATTCTCAGCTGAGCCCCTTGTCCACACTGAATACTCTAAGGTGGGGATTGTAAATCCAGTAGCATTAAGTATAAATTAGAGGCTCTGATGTTACACTGTCACCAGATTTTTCCTTTTTGAACATTCTTCTAACTTAGCACAATATCCCAAGACGTTTCCAATTTCAACATCTTAGAATTCATTATATAACTTCTACTGACAGCTATACAAAGCTTAGGTGCAAAACAATTGCTACTTAAACTGCTCTATTCATAAAGTATCTTCTTCAGCATCACATTTACTTTGTCATTTATATTTACCTATAGTTTCTGCAAGTCATTCCTGATTTATGCCTTTCCCATAGTATGCCTGAGATGATATTTTGTTAATTAAGACCTATGCTTACTCTCCAAAAATAAATTTTATTGGGGATTTGTGCTTTATTATGATCCAATCGAAAACAGGATAACATGAAGAAAAAAGATGTTCTCTTATTTATGTGAAATGGCATAACCTTCAAATGACAGTAGCTACAAAAATCCATTGCTCATGATTAAAACACCACATTTGGTTTCCATCTGTATATTCATCTCTCTTGGGCTTCACGTTGTGTCAGTCAGACTCAAAAAAACCCTTTCCTAATTCAGTAAATATAATTGGAAAATGCATATATTTCAACAGTGAAACAGAATTATACGGAACATTCGGCCATTGGTCCCCTTGAAGTTTTTTTCTTATTTTACAGACTTACAGAGCTTCTACACAGTATGGGTCCTTTTATGGTAGTTAAGATAACTGTTCAAAATAAAACATTTTCCACACTCCATGCATTTATAGGGCTTCTCCCTAGCGTGGGTCCTTTTATGGGTGTAAAGAGAACTATTCGTAGCAAAACTCTTTCCACATTCCATGCATTTATAAGCCTTCTCCCCTGTGTGGATCTTTTTATGGATGGTAAGATTACCGTTGGTAGAAAAATTCTTTCCACATTCCACACATTTATAAGGTTTCTCCCCTGTATGAATCCGGTAATGTAAAGTGAGAGAATTATTAAAAGTGAAGCTCATTCCACACTCCATGCATTTATAGGGCTTCTCCCTTGTGTGGGTCCTTTTATGCGTGTTAAGATAACTGTTCGTAGAAAAACTCTTTCCACACTCCATGCATTTATACGGCTTCTCCCCTGAGTGGATCTTTTTATGGATGTTAAGATAACTCTTCGTAGAAAAACTCTTCCCACATTCCACACATTTATAAGGCTTCTCCCCTGTATGGCTCCGGTAATGCAAAGTAAGAGAATAATTAGAAGCGAAGCTCTTCCCACATTCCATGCATTTATAAGGCTTCTCCCCCGTATGGATCCTTTTATGGATGTTAAGATAACAGTTGGTAGAAAAACTCTTTCCACATTCCATGCATTTATGAGGCTTCTCCCCTGTGTGGATCTTTTTATGGATGGTAAGATTACCCTTGGTAGAAAAACTCTTTCCACATTCCATGCATTTATAAGGCTTCTCCCATGTGTGGATCTTTTTATGGATGGCAAGATAACCATTGGTAGAAAAACTCTTTCCACATTCCACAGATTTATAAGGCTTCTCCCTTGTATGAATCCAGTAATGGGAAGTAAGAGAAGAACTAAAAGTGAAGCTCATTCCACACTCCATGCATTTATAGGGCTTCTCCCCTGTGTGGATCTTTTTATGGGTGGTAAGATAACCGTTGGTAGAAAAACTCTTTCCACATTCCATACATTTATAAGGCTTCTCCCCTGTATGGATCCGGTAATGAGAAGTAAGAGACGAACTAGAAGTGAAGCTCTTTCCACAGTCCATGCATTTATAAGGCTTCTCCCCTGTATGGACTCTTAAGTGTGAAGTAAGAGAAGAACTAGAAGTGAAGCTTTTTCCACAGTCCATGCATTTATAGGGCTTCTCGCCTGTGTGGATCCTTCTATGTAATCTAAGATAACTTCTAAAAATAAAGCTCTTTCCACATTCCATGCATTTATAGGGCTTCTCGCCTGTGTGGGTCCTTCTATGTGACCTAAGATAACTTCTAAAAATAAAGCTCTTTCCACACTCCATGCATTTATAGGGCTTCTCGCCTGCATGGGTCCTTTTTTGAGATGTACGGGATCCATTTTTATTAGGGAGAGACAAGGTCCATTTGTAATTTTCTCCATTGTCTCTACATATGTAATCTTCTCCTTTGGTTTGAGTTTGGCAGTATTTATTTACATTTAATTTCTTTATGAATAACTTTATATGTTTTCCAATATATTTCTTTTTTATTTTCCTTTGTTGGACCACAGAGGCTTTAGTTGGTGCATGAATAGAAAATGAATTTTTCCTGTTGCAGTTATTTGACTGGTTTCTCTCATGGCTTTCTTCTTCCATTAGATCTGTAGCGTTCTTCATATTGTACCCATGAGTGATCATTTGGAGTAGTTCCCAGGAATCTTCATATTCTTCCCCATTACCTTCACAGGAAAATAAAAATAACTTTAGGGAAAAAGAGCAAAGAATAGGAAGTTTGAATATAATGAAAAAACAAATTGCTCCAATCTTGTCAGAGAAGCCCTTCAAGAATTTGATCTGGATTTTTTTGATTAAAATTTTGGAAGATAAATCTAGCTTTGTATGGCTAGGGCAAAATCATAGATTAAATATCAAATTCTCCAAAATTCGAACGAAAGGGGAAAGTTTGGATTGCCTGATTTGAAATTGGAATTTGTAGTCTGCTATATAGTTTGGATAATAAACAGGAGTTGATCAGAATAAAGAGAATGTTATAACTACAATGAGGGGGAAAAATCCAGAAAAACGCATTTCAAAAAAGGTATAAATTGATTTGCATTTTAATAAGTGAAATAAATATTTGATCCCCTATCAAACTGCAAGCTTTCTGGTTCCCAGGTGTCTTTTATACAGGTAACAAGCTGAGGATTTGGTTTTCCCGATTTGAAATTGGACTTTGTAGTCTGCTCTGTGGTTTGGATAAGAAATAGGAGTTGCTCAGAATTAAAAGAATGTTATAACTAGAAGGGCATGACAGAGGTTTGCATGTCATGGATCTTTGTGATATGATAAATTTAGGCTAAATCCACAGCAGGGGTGTCAAAACTGCTGGCCCATGGGGTGGATGCGTCATGGCAAACCGCACCCACCCCATTGCCGGCAATGGCAAAAAAGTCACAATATGTCACGAGATGTCACATGACATTGTGAATTTGACACCCCTGATCTACAGTTTAAAACCATAATATTAGAAATATCAAGTTGAGAATATGAAACAGATGTAAAATCAAGCTGTGCCCCAAAACATCTTCATAACTGTCAGCACAGGAAATGACAATGGATCACATGTCGAGAACTTGAGATGCGGGAATACCAAACTAAGTCAAGAATGGCAAAAGGATATAACTGTCAGTCATTTTCATATTGTCAGAAAGATTCCAGGTAGATAAAGGGAACTATAGTATTCAACAAGATAAAGCAGAATTTGAATCTCAAGTTGTGTACAAAAGATACGTAATTGTTAAAACCTCTAATCAGGCTGAGGAATATGAACAGAAAAATATTCAGAAGTGTATAAATGTACCTCAGACTAATATCAGAAATGTCAACAAGATAAAGGATCATTTTGTCGTGCTCTGGTGGACTTGTAAAAAAGCTAGAAAAGTTTGGATTCAAAGACATTCAGTGATACTGAGAACTTTAAAGATTAATATCCAACTGTAATCAGAAGACTTTATGCTGGCACTAAGCAACAGTCATTGAAGATTGTCTCTGAGTATGATAACCGTAATGAGACTATTATACACAAAAAGCTGGAAGGGCTCTTACCCAAAGATGCCACATTCGTATGATTTTCCAGCATGACTTCCCAATGCAGCGCTTTTTGGTCGGCATCCAGCTGAGACCACTCCTCTTCAGAGAAATACACAGCCACCTCTTTAAAGGACACAAGGCCATTCTGAATGACAAGAAAACAGATCAAAAACGGGGAGGATTTTAAAGACAAACAAAGATGTACATTTCAGGCCATTCAGTGAAAGGAATCCCACTTGTCGTCTGGATTGTTTGGTCCCAAATTCCAGGCACAAATCGGAATATTAGAAATTCCTCTAAAGGCTGAAGGGCCTTGATCTGCCCAGCCCCTTTGATTTTAACAATCTGCTCTATCTTTTAACCTGGTGCCATTATTTTTCTTATCATTGGTTATAAACAGGGCAATTTAGAAAATGTAAGGTGTCAATGTGATTCCTTCAGTTATTATTGAGTAGCCTTGCCCAATTCCATGTAAGAGAATTACTAATAGGATCACTAATAGTAATCAGCAAACATTAAAACTGTGAAAATTTTATTTTTATTATCCCTCCCTTACTTGAGTTGGCGTTTCAACCACTCTTTCAGCATCACCATAAAAAGGAGTCAAATTCGTTCTATTCTTCCCTGTGAGGGAGACAGAATTTTTAAATGGATAATTAATAAAATGGCAGAAGGCATTCTACAAAAGAGAAGAGACAGAGAATGTAAGACAGCTGGGACCTCTCTTGGGAATGGGTGGAACTTTTGATTACCATCTGAGATGTCCTGAGTTGAGGATTCCTGATAGATCCTCCTGGAAAACAGTTCCTGATGAGTATTTGATGGATTCCTCCTCATAGGATCTCTGGGTTGCAGAATGAAAGACTTGAAATAGGAGGCAGGAGAAAAGAAAAAATAAATAAGATATCACAAAACATGAAGCGGATTCTTCTTCTATAAAAACAATCTCTCTCAATGAGGCTAGAATGTAAGAAAGGAACAACTGTCTCCAGTCTATCTTCTAGCATGGATAATGGAATAATGTCCTGCAAGAACCAGTGAAGCATCTCCACATATTATGAAGAGCAGAAAAGTAGGGAAGGGAGGGGTGAAAAATTCAAACACATTCTTTATTCCCTTCTGGACTTCAAAGATGAAGGTCTCTCACCTGAAATTCAACTTGCTCCTTCTGCTCCTCTGCCTGACTCATGAGGAAGCCTTCCGCCAGGGCCACCGCTTGGGAGCTGGTCTCTGCTCCACACTCGCGCAACCAGTTTTCCATCTGTGGGGGCAGAAGGGCCAGCAGCTGCTCCAAAACAACCAGGTCCAACATTTGGGTTTTAGTGTGCGTTTCTAACCTCAGCCATTGACTATAAAAATTGTGAAGTCGGCTGCAAAGCCCTCGGGGACCTTCAGTCTCTTGGTATTGGATGTCTCTGACGTTCCAGGGCTGAATCTTTGAATGGATGATGGTTTTATTCTCCAGCATCTTCTGCCCAGTTCTTGCCCAGATCTTCCCACAGCTGCCAGGCTCAACAGCAGAGGGGCCTTTTCCAGTTCCCTCACTTGCTAACCGTTGTTTCTGCATCCTTCGTCTGTCCTGGAAGGAAATTCCAGATAGGTCAGAGGAATCTTGTGGATCTCCAAACACCTTTCAATTTATAGGACTATTCCAGTAGCTGCAGGACTGACCACAAAAGCTATCCAAGGTCTTCACCCAAGAGTTAACTTTTGTTGCTAGGAAGGTTGTTGAGAGGATTCTAGTTTCTGCATCTGGCATGGAAAAGAAAATAAATTCAAAGAATGAGAAGGTGGTGGACTTAACCATTGAACAACATTCATCTTCATGAAAGCAAAGACTCAACATCATCAGACTTGACCATTGGGCACTATCTAACAAAATGAAATTCAATGGTGAAAAAAGTAGATTCTACACATAGGCAAGAAAAATCAAATGCAGAGATATAGATGGTACCTTCTCAATAGTGGTAACTGTGAGAGGGATTTCAGAGTCCTAGTGGACAATCACTTAACTATGAGCCAGCAGTGTGCTGCAGCTGTCAAAAAAGCCAGCAGAGTTCTAGGTTGTATTAACAGAGGAATGGAATCAAGATCACCTGAAATGTTAATACTACTTTACAATGCCTTGGTAAGGCCACACTTGCAATCCTGCATCCAGTTTTCGTTGCCACAATGCAAAAAAGGTTTTCAGACTCTAGAAACAGTGCAGAGAAGAGCAATAAAGAGGATTAGGGGACTTGAGGCTAGAACATATAAAGAACTGTTGCTTCTGAATTGGGTATGTCTAGCTTAATGAAGAGAAGGACCAGGTGTAAGGACCCACCCCACTTTGCATCTTAAGAAGACAGAACTCTTGGAATAATTCTTCCAACAGGAATCCTTTATTAAGAGAAAATGGTTGCAGGCATGCTAGACAGGACTTGGGGTCCAAGCTCTCCCATTCAAGGTTTTAAGGGGTTCCCCAGTAGTCCCACCCAATCAACCCCCCTTCCAGTGATAGTTTCAAGTATCACAATTCCACTCCCTTTCTTCTTTCTTCCGTCTGGATGGAGACTTCAGATAACTACATGAAAGGCAATTACTCTCCTTTGGTATGCTAACACTTCGAGGTTACAATAAACACACATTCAGCATTTAGCTCTTTGAAGTGTAAAGAAGGAAGTGAGGGCCATAAAGCCCCTTTGTTCTCCCCCTTCTCTCCCTCTTATGGCAGAATCCAGAGAAGGCAGAATTGGGAGTTTCTATATTTGATAATTTAAAGATGAAATATAATTGGATTCTGACATCCGGCCCCTCTTAACAATAAGAGAGATCCACCTGAAAGAAAACACAAGTATAAAATTTAGTCAGGCTTGTTAGGATACTCTGTGTGAAACTTCTTCAATAGCTTCGGGGCTCTGACATGACGTTTATGGACCCACTCATTTTGTGAGGGAGGGAGGTGTTTCCAGGCAACTAGGTACTGAGTTGCTCCATGATATCTCCTAGAGTCAAGGACTTCCTTTATTTCGAAGTGTTGTTCACCCTCCACCATGATTGGAGGTGGTGGGGGGGGGGGATTTTTGGCCGTAGAGGTGACTGATGCTCTTTTCAGCAAGCTGCAATGAAAAATTGGGTGTATTTGCTTGAGATTTTTGGGTAATTCTAATTCTACTGTTACTGGATTTATGATTCTTTTAATTGGAAAAGGTCCTATGTATTTTGGTCCAAGTTTTTTACAGGGCTGTAGGGACTTTAGGTATTTTGTAGATAAGTACACCATCTCTCCTATAATGAATGGTGTAGGCTCAACCCTTTTTTTATCGGCTTGTGTTTTGTAAGCCTGCCTAGCTTCATCTAGTGCTTTTCTGACTATTGGCCAGGTGTTTTGTAATTTTTCCATCCATTCTTTCAGCGAGGGGATCGTTGGTTCGTTTGGGGTTAATTCTGGCATGGGGTTGAAGCTTTGACCGGTGGCTATTTGAAAAGGAGTGTAACCTGTGCTGGAGTGGACTGCATTATTGTAGGCAACTTCTGCAAAGGGGAGTAAGTCTGCCCACTCGGTCTGCTGGAAACTAAGAAAACATCTTAAATATTGCTTAAGTACTGAGTTCATTTTTTCAGCCCCCCCATTTTCTTGAGAGTGGTGGCTAGATGTCAGTCCCTGAGTGGTTCCTAAGAGGGATAAAAATTCCTTCCAAAATGCAGACGTAAATTGCACCCCCGTCAGAGATGATGCGTTGGGGTGCCCCATGCAATCTGTAAATGTGTTGGATGAAAAGTTTTGCTAAGGCTTTTGCAGTGGGAATCTTTTGGCAAGGGATAAAGTGCACCTGTTTGGAAAACAAGTCCGTGACCGTCCAGACCACAGTATTCCCATTGCTTTCTGGCAATTCCACTATAAAATCCATGGCTATTTCTCTCCAGGGGGCTGAGGGACTTGCCACTGTTTGCAATAGTCCTGGCACTTTCCCTTGCAACCTCTTTGCCGTGGCACATTTTGGACAACTGGCTATATAACTTTCAATGTCCTTTTTCATGGATGGCCACCAAAATTGCCGTTTAATTAAATGTAAAGTTTTTACAAATCCAAAATGCCCTGCTGATTTTGTGTCATGGCAAAGGTGCATGAAAGTTACTCTTTGAGTTGTTGGTATATATAACTTTTCCCCTACCCAAGGCAACCCGTCTCTCATTGTGCACACATTTTTGTTTTTCTGGAACCATTCATCTGTTTCCAAACTTTTTCTGAATTCAATCCCAGTTTGGCTGTCCAGTTGTGGTTTTATTTTGGCTTGGGTTCTTGTGGTTACTGGTGCTGCCAGTTGTGACTCTGCCATTATTGGTCTAGAGTCTGTGGTTCGTGCGCTGTTATATTGGGGCATGCGAGATAGAGCATCTGCCAGGAAGTTCTTTCTTCCTGGTAAATGTTTGAGCTTAAATTGGAATTGGTGAAAATGCTGGGACCAGCGGGCTTGTTTGGGATTGAGTTTCCTGGAAGTTTTCAGGGCTTCTAAATTTTTGTGATCAGTCCACACCTGGAAGGGGATTTTGTTGCCTTCCAGGAACTGTCGCCACGTGAGTAATGCCCAACGTATCCCATAAGCCTCCTTCTCCCATACGGGCCAGCGCTGTTCTGTTTCCGTGAGTTTCTTGGATGTATATGCACAGGGTTGCAATACTGCATCATCATTTTCTTGTAATAGCACAGCCCCCACTGCCACATCACTTGCATCTGCCTGTATTACGAAGGGCTTGTCCATGTCTGGGTGCCTTAGTATTGGTTCGGCAGAAAAAAGTCTCTTTAGTCTCTCAAACGCTGCTTGGCACTCCATTGTCCATGTTAGTGGCTGGCTAGGTTTTACTGAGGATGCTCCCTTCGTTTTTAGTAAGTTAGTGAGGGGCAAGGCTATCTGGGCAAATGAGGGGATGAATTGGCGATAAAAGTTTGCAAAGCCCAGGAAACTTTGTAGTTGCTTTCTTGTGCGGGGTGGTGCCCAATTTAGTACTGCTTTGACCTTCTCTGGGTCCATTTCAATGCCCTGTGGGGATATGCGATAGCCTAGGTAGTCTATCCTTTCCTGGTGGAATTCGCATTTTGAGAGTTTGGCATATAGGTGAGCGGCTCGCAGCTTCTTTAAAACCGCTCTGACAAGTTTGACGTGTTCTTCTTTTGTTTCGGTAAAGATAAGAATGTCGTCCAAGTAAACAAGGACCCCCTTAAACAGGTGCTCCCTTAGAACGTCATTGATTAATTGCATAAAGACTGCAGGGCCCCCTTGTAATCCAAATGGCAAGACTTTGAATTGATAGCACCCCATGGGGCAGTTAAATGCAGTCTTCCATTCGTCCCCTTCCTTGATTCTCACTCGATAGTAAGCTTCCCTTAAGTCTAGTTTAGAAAATTTTTTCCCTTTCGATAGGTGTGACAGCATGTCTTTCATGAGGGGCAGCGGGTATAGGTTGCTTTCACTGATTGTATTCAGGGCCCTATAATCCACGCATAAACGTAAAGAGCCATCCTTCTTCTCTCTAAAAAGGACCGGGGCAGCCACTTTAGGCTTGGCTGGCTCAATGAAACCTCTCTCCAGGTTTTTTTTTATAAATCTTTCCATTTCCTCCTTCTCCTTTGGGCTCATGGAGTATAATCTGGGCTTCGGGAGTTTTGCCCCAGGCTTGAATTCAATGGTACAGTCTGTGGGTCGGTGGGGGGGAAGCTCATTCGCCCTCTCCTCACTGAAGACTTCAGCAAGGTCCCTATATTCCTCTGGTATTTCTGTTAATCTTTTTTCCTCTCCTATGGATGCTTTTTCTATTCTTGATTCTGGTAGCCTCCCTTGGGGTTTTAAGTCCATAGGGTCCCCCTTCGGGAATTTGATTTCTGTCGTCCTCCAATTTACCCAGGGGTTCCATTTTTTCAACCATTCCATCCCTAGAATCATTGGGCATTCCATACCTGGGGTCACCACAAACGTTAAGTCCTCTTCATGGTTGCCCAGGGAGAGATGTATTGGCAAAGTGGCTAGGGTAGCTGGCACCCCCCCTGCTATGGATCCATCTAGCTGGCCAAATGAGATTGGTTGTTCCAGTCTCCTGGATGGGATGCCCAGATTCCCCACTAGTGTTGGGCTAATGAGGCAGCGGGTACAGCCAGAGTCTATTAAGGCTTTCACCTTCACAGCTTCGGGCATGGGGGGGATTAATATAGTCACTGTTTTGAAGATGGGTGTGATGCATCCACTTACCAGGGGTTCGCCCTCCGAGCTGTCATCTGAGGCATCCACCGGCCCTGTGGTGTAGGCTGGAGTCCTTTCCCCTTGGTGAGCAGAGGTGGGGGTTTCTGCAATTTCCATCATTCTCATGGCCGTTTCTTTTGGCTTAGCTGAATACTTTCCGGGTTTGTTGATTGGGGATCTGTCTGGGTTGTGCTGGGGGGCCTTTGAGCGGCATTCTACAGCTCGATGCCCTTCTCTTCCGCATTTGAAACATCCCATTTGCTTCTTGGCTGTATCCGATGATTTCACCGGTTGGTGTGTCAGCTCAGGCGGGGGGCGGCTCCATTGTTTTCCTCGGCGGTGCCTCTTCAATATGTCGATCTCTGCTTCCTCTGCCAAGACGTACCATTCCTCAAGTCGATGTGGGTCCCCTCGGGGCAGGCAAGCATCATATAGATCATAGTTTAGTCCGTCTTTGAAACGGCCAAGGAGGATGTCTTCTGGCCAATTCAGTTTGCTGGCAATGGCTCGGAATTCTTGTGTATACTCAGCCACTGGGCGTTTGCCCTGCCTCATCGTTGTTATTCTTTCACGGGCTTTGCGATCAGCCAGGGGGTCTTCAAATCGTCTTCTCAAAGAGGACATGAAACGGTTGAAGTTACTGAGTTCTGGGGCATTGGAGTCATGCAAGTTCACTACCCAATCCGCAGCTGGTCCATCCAGGGCAGATTGCACGATCCGGATGCGGGCTTTGTCGCTGGGAATATCCTGCCCATATTCCTCCATGTAGCTGAGGACTTGGGTTAGGAAAAACCCCAAGCGTGTTGGCTCCCCTTTGAATTTCACTTCCAACGGTGGACGTCTTGGAATGGATCGGTGCCTCTGTTGTGGGTGGTAGTGCCTTCCGTCCAGATTGCCATCTGTGGTCCGGTAGGGGGTGGGAGCTCCTGGATCAGTAGATGTCCCTGGGGTTGCAGGTTCCATGTCCCCCTCGGTGTCTCTCCCTTTGCAGCTCCAGGAACTGGGGCGGCCGTAGGGTTCAGTATTCTCCTCTCCTAGGGAGCTGAGAGTTCTTTTCATCAGGTCAATAGCTTTCTCTAGGATCCAGTCTGAGTACGGTGCCCAGCTTCCTCCCTGTCTAAGTCCTGTCTAATGTAAGGACCCACCCCACTTTGCATCTTAAGAAGACAGAACTCTTGGAATAATTCTTCCAACAGGAATCCTTTATTAAGAGAAAATGGTTGCAGGCATGCTAGACAGGACTTGGGGTCCAAGCTCTCCCATTCAAGGTTTTAAGGGGTTCCCCAGTAGTCCCACCCAATCAACCCCCCTTCCAGTGATAGTTTCAAGTATCACAATTCCACTCCCTTTCTTCTTTCTTCCGTCTGGATGGAGACTTCAGATAACTACATGAAAGGCAATTACTCTCCTTTGGTATGCTAACACTTCGAGGTTACAATAAACACACATTCAGCATTTAGCTCTTTGAAGTGTAAAGAAGGAAGTGAGGGCCATAAAGCCCCTTTGTTCTCCCCCTTCTCTCCCTCTTATGGCAGAATCCAGAGAAGGCAGAATTGGGAGTTTCTATATTTGATAATTTAAAGATGAAATATAATTGGATTCTGACACCAGGGGTGACATGATCTCAGTGTTCTCAGGGGCTTCCACAAAGAAGAGGGAGTCAAGCTATTCTCCAAAGCACCTGAGGGCAGGACAAGAAACAACGGATAAAAGGTAATCAAGGAGAGAAGCAACCTAGAACTAAGGAGAGATATTCTGACCGTTAGAAGAATTAATCAGTGAAACAACTTGCCTTCAGAAGTTGAGAATGCTTCCATTCTAGAAGTTTTTAAGAAGAAATTGGTCAACCTATGCTTAGGGTTCCTAAAGATGCCAGAAGTCAAGGAGCTTAAGAAACTGGAATGGAATGCATAATTTTGATTCATGTTTCTTCTGCTTCAGGTTGAGACATTTAGGCATTTTAGACATTAATTAAGGATGTTCCTCACTCTTGTTTTTAAGTTTGCATGTGTGTAAGTAACTGGAGCCATAGAGAAGAGAAAAGGAGGAAGTTCCCAAAATGGCTCATCCCAAATTCACCTTTTGTCAGTGAGAAAAAGGAAGAAAACCCCTAATATGGATAATGCTGAAGGAAATGATCCTGGGAAGGAACAACGTTCTAACGATGCCATGAAGGTTGAGTTCACATCAGATGAAATCCCAAGGAAATGACCCTGACTTAGGATGCTCAATTCCTGTTTTTCAGTGCTGGCTTTTTGGGAACAAAGTCATACTATAACACAAAGGCTGCTTCACACAATTTCCCTGACCCCAAACTGGTTAACCAACCATAAGGGCAAAGTTCACATGAAACACAGGGCTTGAAAGAACACATCTTAATGTGATGTTCACCCGCCCTCTTAACTGAAATAATAATAATAATAATAATAATAATAATAATAATAATAATAATAAATGGAGTTTGGCTTGGACAAATGTGCCACACTTACTATCAAACAAGGAAAAATAGTGAAAACTGAAGGAATCAAGATGCCCCACGAAAATAACATTAAGAGTCTGGACGAGGAAGAATACTACAAATACTTGGGTATCCTTCAAGCTGACAACATCAAGCACACTGAAGTCAAGAAAAAGATTAGAGGTGAATACATCAAGAGAGTGAAGAAGATCTTAAAGTCCAAACTCAATGGAGGAAATACCATAAAGGCAATCAACACCTGGGCAATCCCAGTCATTAGGTACACAGCTGGAATAGTGGACTGGACTCAAGCAGAACTAAAAGCAATGGATAGGAAGACCAGAAAAATAATGACAATTAATCACGCCCTTCATCCACGCAGTGACATTGATAGACTTTATCTACCAAGGCAAATAGGTGGGCGTGGAATGCTACAAGTACATCAGATGGTTGAAGAAGAAAAAATGGCTTTGGAAGAATATCTGAAGAACAATGATGAAGATGCACTGAAATTAGTATATCAGGAAGGCTTACTAACTACTGGAGAGACCAAACTGGCCTACAAGAAAGACCAAATGAAGAACAGAATAGAGGCATGGGAAGACAAAGCACTACATGGCCAATACATGAAAAAAATAGCTGGGAAAGCAGATAATAATAAAACCTGGCAATGGCTAAGAGCAGGAAAATTGAAGAAAGAGACCGAGGGACTAATTCTGGCTGCACAAGACCAAGCCTTAAGGACAAATGCATACAAAGTCAAAATTGAGAAGACAGCAACAGACAGTAAGTGCCGCCTATGCAAAGAAGCTGAAGAAACAGTGGACCACGTGGTAAGCTGTTGCAAGAAGATTGCACAAACTGATTACAAGCAGCGGCATGACAAAGTAGCAACAATGGTGCACTGGAAGATGTGCAAAAAATATCATTTGCCTGTAAGCAAAAACTGGTGGGATCATAAAATAGAGAAAGTCATAGAAAATGATAAAATTAAACTGCTCTGGGACTTCAGAATTCAAACAGACAAGCACCTGCAACATAACACCCCAGACTTAACAATTGTCGATAAGAAAGACAAAAAAGTCTGGATAGTGGACGGGGCAGTGCCTGGAGACAGCAGAATAGACGAGAAAGAACTGGAGAAGATAACAAAATACAAAGACCTACAAATAGAAATAGAAAGACTGTGGCAAAAGCAAGCAAGGGTAGTACCAATAGGCATAGGCTCCTTGGGTGCAATCCCAAAACAACTGGAGCACCACTTGAACACCATTGGCATTGACAAATTCGCTATTAGTCAATTGCAAAAGGCGGCCTTATTAGGAACTGCTTCCATCCTGCGACGATACCTGTAATACCATCAAACATCCACATCTGCCTATCCCAGGTCCTGGGTAAGGACTCGATAGGTAGACAAAATGCCAAATCCAGTCTGAACATCTGGCTGACTGTGCGATGATCAGTAATAATAATAATAATAATAATGATAGTTGGAAGGGACCTTGGAGGCCTTCTAGTCCAACCCCCTACTCAGACAGGAAATCCTATCTACACTGTACCTATACTGCACTAAAGATTTGCAGCTTCTATAAAGATTTGCAGCTTCTACCTTTTGTCAGTGAGAAAAAGGAAGAAAACCCCTAATATGGATAATGCTGAAGGAAATGATCCTGGGAAGGAACAACATTCTAACGATGCATTCTAATGATGTTCACCCACCCTCTTAAGCCTGTAGGGTCTGATCCTAGTTTGTTCTTTTCTCCAGTTGGATTTCCGGCAATCCTTCCCCTCCCCCCCCCCCGATGCACTGGCTCCCCCCTCCCTTCTGGCAATCCCCATTTCTCTCCTTGGCTCCCCCCCCCTCCGCCCGGTCAAAGCATGGGAAAGGGCGGCAGGGGAACATGGGACCGCGGACTCCCACTCCGGGGGAAGACTTGGCCCGTCTCCACGCTCCCTTCCAGCACGGGACCCCTTTGCACGGGCAGAGCCGCCACTCACGGAAGTCGGGAGTCTCGTCGGGATCGGCGTCTCCGCAAGGCTTCCCGGCAGCCTCTGCGCCTCCTGCAAAGGCCCCGATCCAGGCTTATAGAGGGAGAAAGGAAACAGAAACGGCTCCAGCCTCTTCTGAACACGTGACTTGGGCTAGAGGAATAGCGCGGCGCATGCTCAGTTCCCTACTGTAGCTGAGCGCGACCTCCGGTGGACTCTGTGAGAACTGACACAATTTTTTCCCGAAAGGGCGGGAAAGAGTAGAAGGCGGACGGCAGGGATGATGGGTATGGGAGCAGGACGAAAGGTTCCTTGCCCGAGAAAGGAGACGCCACGTCTCCAGAGGCGGCAGCTTCTCCATCTTCCTGTCCAGGAAGCGTGTGTGGAGATGGAGAAAAATCTCCCTGGAGGATTTGAACTCGCTTCCCTCAAGCACAACTGCTCTGAAGGCTCTACTGATATTTGAAGAAAAGGGGCCAAGTCCTGTCAGAAACGCCCAGGCAGTTAGAAGATGAGGACCAGGAGCCTCTCTGGGAAACGCAATTTTTGTCTTGCGGTTGTTGCAAACTCCAGCCTGAAGGGGAGAAAGATGGGACACAGGCAGGGAAGCCACAACAGGGAAAATGGAGATTTCTCCCGTGTTTCTGGTTCTGTTCCAATTCTTGGCTCCGGGTGCCTCAGGATCACCGGGCAGGCCAAGCCACTGCTTGTGTCCAAGGAAAGGATGAAGGGGAAAAAAAGCTGCTTCACAGTAGGGGAAAAGCTGAAACTAGTGGATGTTCCAGAAATTTTACCTCACAAGGGAGGCTCCTTGGAAGACAAATGAAGAGGGACGAAACCGAAGACTTTGTCTTCAAAACTGCCCTTGTCTTATGCCTGGACTTTTGCCTTGTGGGCTTGCTGGGTAATTTATGGGCTCGTTGGTGGGACTGAGTGTGGAGCCTTACTGGCCACTGGAGGGCCATTTGTTGAACCATTCCCAAGAGAGATAAAGAAATGTCTAGAGCAGGCATGTCAAACTCACGACGTCACATGAGATTGTGCAACGTATCAGGATGGTTTTGCCATTTCTGGCAATGGAGTATTCCCGTTCCATGTGATGCGTCCGGCCTGTGGGCTGGCAGTTTGACATCCCCTGGTCTAGAGGCCTGCCTAACCGTTATCACCTGGGTCATAACAATAATAGTAATAATAATCATTATTATAATAATAAAGTTGGAAGGGACGTTGGAGGTGTTCTAGTCCAACCCCTGCTCAGGTAAGAAACATTCAGAGAAACGGTTGTCTTAAAAACTTCCAGTGCTGGAGCAGTTACAACTTTTGGAGGCAGGTTGTTCCACTGATTGTTCTTTCAGGAAATTTCTCCTTAATTCTAGATTGCTCCTCTTTGATTAGTTTCCATCCCTTAGTTTCCATCCATAGAATTTAAGGTAACCGGGATGTCTCTACAGTAGTGGTTCTCAACCTTTTCAATGCCGCGACCCCCAACCAGTCGTAAGTTGAGGACTACTCAACCGGTCGTAAGTCGAGGACTACTCAACTGGTGCAGCACCGTTTGCAAAATGGGACTTTTGGCAGGCTCAGCAGGGCAGAGACAGCCTGGACAATTCCTATTGGCTTTGGAAAGCCAGTAGAATTAGACTCTATTCAAGAGAGTCTATTCTATTGGCTTCCAAAAGCCAATAGAATAAAAGGGAGTAGCACAGCTAAGGAAAAGGGAAAAAAAATGGCGGACTGCGTTGTTTGGCGACCCCTGTGAAATGGTCGTTCGATCCCAAATGGGATCCCGACCCACAGGTTGAGAACCACTGCTCTAGAGCATGAATAAAAAGTACAATGGTTTTTTAATTTTGTGTGACTGCCACTCTGATTTCTATTTCTCTAATGAAAAATTTGGGCAATAGCTGACAGAAAACTGGCATTGGTGCATTTCCTCCAGTTTGATAGAGAATCACCCCGGGATACTATTTGAATAAACTGCTTCAACCCAGCAGGAGCCTCTGAAACTCTGAACTTTGTCCCATGCTCAAATCCTTCCCCCCAAAATTGCCTATTAGCAATTCTTAGGACTTTTATTATTGTACAGTAAGCAGACGCAAAGAAAGCATTCCCCCCCCTCCCTGCACAAATTTTTATTAGACACACTTAAATCCTCACTCCTTACTTGTAACTGCACCTTATTTTACTCTCTTCCTATTACCACGGCTTTGCAACTATGTCTATCTTACTTGATCTACATATTTTTCTCTTCTTCTTTTGTATATGAAAACCTTTGCACTCCTCTGTAGATTTGGCAAAGTACTTTTTCCAAAGGAATTGGGCCTTTTATTTTCTTGAAGATATTTTTCTCCTTATCCAAGAAGCATCTTCAGTTCTGATGCTTCTTCAGAACAAAAGATGCTTCTTGGATAAGAAGCAAAACGTCTTCAAGAAAACACAAAATCCAGTTGCCTTTAGGAAAAGTACCTTTGTGACAACCATGACCTGGATGTCTGAGAATCTCCATAGGCATTTCTCAGGAGATTTTCGTCTCCCCTTCCCATGAATAATTTTTGGATTTTTTTTTTTATCGCACACTCCAGAGGAATTTCTCATTCCCATTTCTGCTAGAGGAAGAATTGTTTAAAAGGTTTTGTGTTGAACCGATGGATCAAGAGATGCAGCTTCTTGGAGAAGCAACTCCTATTAAACGTCTGCCTGATCACATTCTTCTAGATCAATCATTTTTCATCTCAATACTGAGATACATTATCAGGTGAGCCCCTTGCCCAAACTGAATATACCGTGGAGAGTGTAAATCCACTGGATTTTTTGTATCATTAAGCATAGATTAAAGAGGATCTGATGTTACACTGTCACCAGATATTTCTTTTTTGAACATTCTTGTAATTTAGCACAATATCCCAAGACATTTTCCATTTCAACATCTTGCAATTCTTTATAAAATGTCTACGGACAGCCATACAAAGCTTAACTGCAAAACATTTGCCAATTAAACTGTTCTAGTCATAAGATATCTTCTTTAGCATCACACTTATTTTGGTCATTCATATTTAGCTATAATTTTTACAAGTCTTTCCTGATTTATGCCTTTTCCATAGTATGCCTGGAATGACATTTTGCTCGCTAGGCCCTATGTTTGCCCTCAAAAATTAAACTATTATAGAGCTTTTATTGGAGATTTGGGCTTTATTATGAGGGTGAAGGTTCGTTTTCCAAGCTTATGGGTTGGTGTCCAAACATTTTGTTAGGTAACATCTTCAGCAGCGTTCAGTGAATGTCAGTGCTCTTCTATTTATAAGAGCTTCAGGTGTGGGTATGAGGGTCTTATGATGAGTCATCAGAGAGAGGCTTGTGATGGGCAGGTTACTTCAGGTCAGAATCCTTGGATGGTATTAATTATCAGTGGGCCAAGTGTGAGTCATCAGGGAGAGGCTGGTGATGGATCTTGTGATGGGGAGATTACATCAAGCCAGGGTCACTGGAACTGCTAGGGGAGGGATAGGAGGCTTCTGTGGGTTGGTTGAAGGTTGGTGCTCTCTCCAATTGGATGTATGATTGATTCGGATTCTGAGGACTTTGTAGGCTGGTTCTAGGTCAATTCTTGATGGAATTGCTTGTGGAGTGCAAGGCTTCGATGAAGTCACGAGTGTTGCAGGTGGTAGCATGACCAATGATTTCTTTATTATGATCCAACTGAAAATGAGATAAACACGAGGGAAAAAAGATGTTTTCTTATTCGTGTGAAAGGCCATTGGTGACTTTCCAATGATCCTCAATGGGCAGTAATTACAAAAATCCGCTATTCGTGTTTGGTTTCTATTAATAAACTCATCTCTCTGGGGCTTCCAGTTGTGAAAGTCAGACTAAAAAAAAAAAAAACCCATTACTCATTCAGTATATATAATTAGAAAATGAATATATTTCAACAACTAAACCTAACTAAACAGTTAAACAGATTCTCACCCAAATATACTGTATTTTCCGGTGTATAAGACTTGGCGTATAAGACGACCCCCGACTTTGGAGAAGATTTGCATGGTTAGAAAGTCATCTTATACGCCGGAAAATACGGTATTTTCCGGCGTATAAGACGACTCGGCGTATAAGATGACCCCCGACTTTGGAGAAGATTTGCATGGTTTAGAAAGTCGTCTTATACGCAGGAAAATACGGTATCTATATATGGAACATTCGGCCATTGGTCCTCTTGAAGCTTTTTCCATATTTCACAGATTTACAGGAATTCTACACCATGTGGGTCTTTTTATGGGAGTTAAGACAATGCTTTGTAATAAAACCTTTTCCACACACCACACATTTATATGGCTTCTCCCCTGTGTGGATCCTTTTGTGGATGTTAAGATAACTCTTCGTAGAAAAACTTTTCCCACATTCTATGCATTTATATGGCTTCTCCCCAGTGTGAATCCTTTTATGGACATTAAGATTACCATTTCTAATAAAAGCCTTACCACACTCCATGCATTTATAAGGCTTCTCCCCTGTATGTATCCTATTATGGTAAATAAGTTGACAGTTCTTAACAAAGCTCTTTCCACACTCCATGCATTTATATGGCTTTTCCTCTGTGTGGATCCTTTTATGGAAAATAAGGTCACTGTTCTTAGGAAAGCTCTTTCCACATTCCATGCATTTATAGGGCTTCTCTCCTGTGTGGATTCGTTTATGAAGAGTAAGAGAAGAATATTGACAGAAGGTGTTTCCACACTCTGTGCACTTAAATGGCTTCTCCCCTGTATGGATCCAGTAATGGGAAGTAAGAGAATTACTGTATAAGAAGCTCTTTCCACACTCCATGCATTTATAGGGCTTCTCTCCGGTGTGGATCCTTTGATGTAAATTAAGATGTGTTCTCTGAATAAAAGTCTTTTCGCACTCCATGCATTTATAAGGCCTTTCCCCTGTGTGGATCATTTTATGGAAATTAAGTTTTCTCTGTGCACTGAAGGTCTTTCCACACTCCATACATTCATGCCGCTTCTCTTCTCTGTGGATCTTCTTATGACTTGTAAGTTGACAGTCTGTAATAAAGTTCTTTCCATCGTCCTTGCATTCATACATCTTTTGCTTGTGGATCCTTTTATGGGAAGTAAAACTGCTGCTCTTAGTAAAGCTCTTTCCACATTCCATGCAATTATAGGGCTTCTCCCCTGTGTGGATCCTTTTATGGGAAGTAAAACTGCTGCTCTTAGTAAAGCTCTTTCCACATTCCATGCAATTATAGGGCTTCTCCCCTGTGTGGGTCCTTTTATGGGAAGTAAGAGTGCCACTCTGAGTAAAGCTCTTTCCACACTCCATGCATTTATATGGCTTCTTCCCTGTATGGATTCGGGAATGCAAAGTAAGAGAAGTACTAAAAGTGAACGTCTTTCCGCACTCCACGCATTTATAGGGCTTCTCTCCTGTGTGGATCCTGGTATGTGAATTAAGATAAGTTCTATGAATAAAGGTCTTTCCACATTCCATGCATTTATAAGGCCTTTCCCCTGTGTGGATCATTTTATGATTTAAAAGATGACTAATCTTGATAAAGCGTTTCCCACACTCCATGCATTTATACGTTTTCTCTACTTTGTGGATCCTTTTATGGTAAATAAGTTGATTGTTTTTCATAAAGCTCTTTCCACACTCCACACATTTATAGAGTTTCTCTCCTGGGCGGATTCTTTTTTGAGATGTACGGGACCCATTTTTATGAAGAACAGACAAGGTCCATTTGTAATTTTTTACATTCTCTGTATATATATAATCTTTGGTTTGGGATTGATAGTATTTATTTACATCTAATTTGTTTATTAATACCTTTATCTGTTTTCCAATATATTTGTTTTTTATTTTTCCTTGTTGGGCCACAGAAACTTCAGTCAGGAAATGAACAGAAGATGAACTTTCCTGATTGCAATTATTTGACTGGTTTCTCTCATGGCTTTCTATTTCAGCTAGAATTGTAGGGTTCTTCGTATTGTATCCACGAGTGATTACTTGGAATAGTTCCCTGGAATCTTCATTTTTCTCCCCATTATTACCTTCACAAGAAAAAAAAATGAAAATAACTTTAGGGAAAAAGAACAAAGCATACGAAATTTGAATATAATGCTTCAATCTTTTTAGATGCATAGAAGCCCTTCAAGAAATTGATCCATACTTTCTTGATTAAAATTTTGGAAGGTAAGTCTAGCTTTGTATAGCAAGGGAAAAACCATGGATTAAATATCACATTCTCTAAGTTTCCAAGGAAATAGGAAGATTTGGTTTGCCCTACTTGAAATTGGACTTTGTAGTCTGCTGTGCGGTTTGGATAAGAAATGGCAGTTTCTCAGAAATAAAAGAATTTTAGAACTAGAAAGGCATGACAGTGGTTTGGAGGTCATGGGTGTTTGTGGTATGGTAAATTTAGGATCAACCTAGATTTTAAAACCATAGTGTTAGATATGCCACATTGAGAATATGAAAGAGATATAAAACTAATAGGGTTATCAGTGCATGTAACATAGTTGTGTGTGCAGATAATATCAACCATGCAGTCAAGCAAAATCAAGCTTTTAATAGTGCCACACTAAGTGCGCTAATCAAAAGATGGTAAGAAAATAGGAGAACTCAGGCATCACGTAGATTATGTAGAAAATAAACATAGGGTCAGTCATAAATGAATCAAATATCTATACACCAATGCACAGAGTATGAGCAATAAACAGGGTGAATTAGAAATTTAGGTAAATAACAGCAGATATGATACTGTTGCCCTTACAGAAACTTGGTGGGATAAAACCCACAAATGGAACACACAACTAGAGGGATTAAAATTATTTAAACAAAACAGACCAAATAAAAGAGGAGGTAGAGTTGTTCTCTATATAAGAAATAATTGGGAATTGGGTATGTCTAGTTTAACGAAGAGAAGGACGAGGGGGGACATGATAGCAGGGTTCCAATATCTCAGGGGCTGCCATAAAGAAGAGGGAGTCAAGCTATTCTCCAAAGTGCCAGAAGGCAGGACAAGAAGCAACTGGTGGAAACTAATCAAGAAGAGAAGCAACCTAGAACTAAGGAGAAACTTCCTGACAGTGAGAACAATTAACCAATGGAACAACCTGCCTCCAGAAACGGTGAATGCTCCAACACTGAAAGTTTTTAAGAAGAGACTGGACAGCCATCTGTCCAAAATGGTGTAGGGTTTCCTGCCTGAGCAGGGGCTTGGACTCGATACCACCAAGGTCCCTTCCAACTTTATTATTATTATCTTAACTACATCTCTGCAAAAATAGAGCACAACAACTATGAAATGTCTCCCAAAAAGAACAGAAGGGAACTAGGGGATCAGCCACATTGGATTTAATTCTCACTAACAGAGATGAGATGATAGAAGGTGTTGAAGCCACAGGAATCTTGGAGGGGAGTGATCATGCAATATTGGAACTCAACATTTTGCAAGCACAAGAAATAGAACACAGTTAAACTAGAATCTTGGACTTTAAGAGAGCTAATTTCAATAAACTTAAAGAGAGATTTGGAAGGATTCCATGGATGAGAATCCTCAATGAGAAAACAACTTAAGAATCTTGGGAAATTTTGAAAAGTGGGATTATAAAAGCCCAGTCTAGCACAACACCAATGAAAAAGAAAAATAACAACTCTCAAAAGAAACCAACTTGGCTGCATAAAGAACTCTCTGATAAATTGAAAGACAAAAAGGACAAGTATAAAAAGTGGAAAGAGGGGCACATAACTAAGGCAGAATATTAGCTAATAACTCGAGCCTGCAAAGATGAAATGAGGAAGGCTAAGGCTCAAAATGAACTAAGGCTTGCAACAAAAGTAAAAAATAACAAAAAAAGCTTCTTTCAACATGTAAAAAAAAGAAAAAGGTTAAGGAAATGATTGGTCCATTAGTGGGAGAAAGTGGTAAGAAGTTGACAAGCATCAGGGAGAAAGCAGAACTACTTAACTCATTTTTTGCAGCCGTCTTTACACAAAGAGAAAAAACAGTCCAACCTATCAAAAACAGTACTATTAAAAATAGATTAGAAATACAAGTTAAGATAGGCAAGAAAACGATGTGAGCACCTTTCCACCCTAGACGAGTTCAAATCACCAGGACCAGATGGATTACACCCAAAGGTTCTGAAGGAACTGGCAGATGCGATCTCAGAATGAATTAATTATATCTTTCAAAGATCTCAGAGCACTGGAGAACTACCAGAAGACTGGAAAAGACTGATGTAGTTCCCATCTTCAAAAAAGGGGAAAAATGGATCCAGGAAACTACAGACCTATCAGCCTGACCTCAATACCTGGGAAGATTCTGGAAAAGATAATCAAGCAATGAACCAGTGAACACCTAGAGGCAAACAAACTCATTACCAAAAGCCAACACAGGTTTGTCAAAAACAGACCATGCCAGACAAATCTTATTGCATTCTTTGACCAGGTGACAAAATTAGTGGACTAGAGGAATGTTGCAGATATAATTTACTTGGACTTCAGTAAGGTATTTGATTAAGTAGACCACAACCTGTTACTTGATAAGATAGAAAAATGTGGGTTAGACAGCATCCTCACCAAATGGATTTGTAGCTGGCTGACTGGCCATACTCAGCATGTGGTCCTTAATGGAACTGCATTTACATGAAGGGAAGTGTGTAGTGGCATACCCCAGAGCTCTGTTCTGGGCCCAGTGCTCTTCAACATCTTCATTAATGATTTGGATGAGGGAATTGATGGGAAACTCATCAAATTTGCAGATGATATCAAGCTGGCAGGAATAGTCAACACTCCAGAAGATAGGCTTAAGATACAGAAGGATCTTAACAGACTTGAACATAGGGCATTATCTAATAAAATAAAATTCAGTGGTGAAAAAAGTAAGTTTCTACATTTAGGCAAGAAAAACCAAATGCACAGGTACAATATAGATGGTACCTCAATAATAATAACTGTGAGAGGGATCTCAGAATCCTAGTGGACAATCACTTAAATAGGAGCCAGCCGTGTGCTGCAGCTGCCCAAAAAGCCAACACATTGCTAGGTTGCATTAACAGGGATAGAATCAAGATCCCCTGAAATGTTAATACTACTTTACAACGCCTTGGTAAGGCCACACTTGGAATACTGCATCCAGTTTTGGTCACCACGATGTAAAAAAGATCTTGAGACTCTAGGAAAGAGTGCAGAGAAGAGCAACAAAGAGGATCAGGGGACTGAAGGCTAAAACATATAAAGAATGATTGCTAGAATTGGGTATGTCTAGTTTAATAAAGAGAAGGACATGATGTCAGTATTCCGATATTTTGGGGTTTGCCACAAAGAAGAGAGAGTCATGCTATTCTCCAAAGCACACGAAGGCAGGACAAGAAGCAACAGATGGAAACTAACCAAAGAGAGAAGAATTAAGGAGAAATTTCCTGACAGTTAGAACAATTCATCAGTGGAACAACCTGCCTCCAGAAGTTGTGAATGCTCAAACACTGAAAGTTTTTAAGAAGAGATTGGACAATCATTTGTCTGAAATGGTACAGGGCAGTGATGGTGAACATTTTAGAGACCGAGTGCTCAAAAACCGCCGCCCCCCGTCCCTGCTCCGCCTCCCGCCCTGCCTGCTCCACCCTCCCGCAGGGCCATGCACCGCTTCCATGGCCCGCCACAGATTGCCCAGGCAGCCCTGCAGCCCCATGGCAGCCACACCCTCTGCCCACACCCCGCAACATCATCTGCACACTATGGGGTATGAGGGCAGAGTCTTGTCCCCGCTGCCTGGCTATGTCCTTGGATGCACTGCTCCGTGTGGGCTGTAGCGACTCTCCTCCAGGAAGGCTGATGAGGAGGGGGCCGTGGGGGGGCGGGGGGGGCGACGACACGTGTGCCCACAGAGAGGGCTCCGAGTGCTGCTCTAGCACGTGTGCCATAGGTTCGTCACCACTGGTATAGGGCTTCCTGCCTGAGCAGTGGGTTGGACTAGAAGACCTCCAAAATCCCTTCCAACTGTATTATTATTATTGTTGTTATATAAACTCAGGCTGTGCCCCAAAACATCCTAATGGCTCTCAGCAGAAAAAAAAAGCAGCAAGTAAAGACAATGGATCACATGTCGAGAGCCATTAGAACTTGAGCTGTGGGAATACCAAATTAAGTCAAGAATGGAAAAAAATATATAGTTTTCATATTATCAAAAAGATTCTAGGTAGATAAAATAATGCTTGTCGCGTCATGCCCCAAAAGAGTCGAGGTTGTAGTTGCTGCCAAAAGTGCTTCAACAAAGTAGTGAGTGAAGGGTCTGAATACTTATGCCAATGTGTGGTATTTTAGTTTTTCCTTTTTAATCAATTCACAAACATTTCTAAAATACCGGTTTCACTTTGTCATTATGGGTACTGCGTGTAGATTAATGATAAAGTAAATGAATTTCAACAACTGTAGAATCAGACTGCAGCAAAACTTAATTGGCAAAAGTGAGGGATGTTTGAATACTTTCTGAATGCACTGTAATTGTCAGTAGTTTTCAAATTATCAGAAAGATCCCAGGTAAAGGGAACTATAATATTCAACAACATAAAGCAGAATTTGAGTTTTATTTGTGTAGAAAAGATGAATATGTAATTGCTAAAACCTCTAAACAGGCTGAGGAATGTGAAAATGAACAGAAAAAAATTCAAAAGTGTATAAATGTACCTCAAGCTTATATTGGCAATGTGGACAAGATAGAGGATCATTTTGTCGTGCTCTGGTGGACTTGTAAAAAAGCTAGAAAAGTTTGGGGTCAACGATATTCAGTGATACAGAGAACTTTAAAGATTAATATCCAGCTGAAATCGGAACACTTTATCTCGGCACTAATCAACAGTAATTGAAGATTTTTTCTGAGTATGATACCCATAATAAAACTATTATACACAAAAAGCTGGAAGGGCTCTACGTAACTAGAATGGTGGAATGGTTAGGGAAGATGATAGAATTCTCAATGCTAATTAAATTGACTCTGATTAAGGAAAGGACAATATCTATATTAGTGATTGGAAACCACTGATGGACTTTTACTAAAAAAAAAGAAAAATGAACTTTTTATCAAACTTTAGTTGAAGATTGAAAAGGATAATAAATTATGTAAAGGAGGAAATAACGATGTAACCTTAGAAAGAAGGCACAAATTATAACTTATTTTGTCTTTTCTCTTCAGTTTTATCATATTTTTTTCTCATTCACTAATCACATTACTCTATCTTCTTTATTTCCCCTTCAAACTTTGTATTGTTTTTATTCTGATAAAATTCCTTTAATAAAAGTATAATAATAATAAAAAGAAAGTGCTAATATATCTAATTACAGAATGTCTTCTGAAGACTTTGACTAGAGAGTAGCGTATTTTTACCCAAAGAGGCCACGTTCCTATGATTTTCCAGCATGACTTCCCGATGCAGTGCTTTTTGGTCAGCATCCAGGTGAGACCACTCATCCTCGGAGAAATACACAGCCACCTCCTTAAAGGACACAAGATCCTCCTGAATAAGAAAACAGAAGAAAAATCAGGAAGATTTTCAAGATCTTTACTATTGTTTAAGTGATTATAAGCAAAGATATACATTTCAGGCAAATCAGTAAAAGTAATTTCACTTTTCATCGGGGTCTGTCTATCTATCCCCATCCATCAGCAAGAATTTCAGTATCTGGAGAGAATCAGCTGGAATGGGCTTTGGAACCCCCACCCATCACTCAATCCCATACAAATGCAAGGTGGAGGGGTTCTTTTTACCATTTAAGTAAAAGGCTTGTGGTGTCCTCAGAACACACAATCCTATCCATGCCCAAAACCTTCATTAAAGTTGTTTGAGAGCCACCCAGGGATTTACATGGGTATTATCAACAGACAAAGGGACACAAGCCCTGTTTCCGCTGCTCCTCAGATTACAAGGAATCCACGGCTTGTACCCCAACCCAATGGCTGAAGAAAAGAAACCTTCCTGGGAAGAGCATTTCTCATCCTTTCCAAAGCTGGATTGCTTGGCCCCAAATTCCAGGCACAAATCGGAGTATTAGAAATTCCTCTGAAGGCTGAAGGGCCTTGATCTGCCCACCCTCTTTGGATTTTAACAGTCTGCTTCATCTTTTAACCTGGTGCCATTATTTTTCTTATCACTAAACAAGGCGCATTAGAAGTTGTAAGATGCCAATGTGATTCTTTCCGTTATTATTGCACTATTCCATGCCAAAGAATTACTAATAGGATTACTGTTTAGAAAACGCTAACATTGAGAACATTTTATTTTTTATTATACCTCTCTTACTTGAGTTGGAACTTCAACCACTCTTTCAGCACCACCATAGAAAGGAGTCAGATTTGTTCTATTCTTCCCTGTGAGGGAGACAGAATTTTTAAAAGGATAATTAATAAAATGGCAGGAGGCCTTCTACAGAAGAGAAGAGAGAGAAGGTAAGACAGCTGGGACCTCTCTTGGGAATGGGTGGATTTTTGATTACCATCTGAGATGTCCTGACTTGCGGATTCCTGATAGATCCTCCTGGAAAACAGCTCCTGAGAATTTGATGGATTCCCGATTCTCCTAGGATCTCTGGTCTGCAGAGGGAAAGACTTGAATAAGACATCACACAACATGAAGTGGATTCTTATTCTCTAAAAACAACTTCGGTGCCCCAAAATCAATCAATGAGCCTAGAATGTAAGAAAGGAACAGCTGTCTCCAGTCTATCTTCTAGAATGGATAATGGAACAATGTCCTGCAAGAACCAGTGAAGCATCTCCACATATTATGAAGAGCAGAAAAGAAGGGAAGGGAGGGGTGAAAAATTCAAACACATTCTTTATTCCCTTCTGGACTTCAAAGATGAAGGTCTCTCACCTGCAATTCAACGTGCTCCTTCTGCTCCTCTGCCTGACTCATGAGGAAGCCTTCCGCCAGGGCCACCGCTTGGGAGCTGGTCTCTGCTCCACATTCCCGCAACCAGTTTTCTATCAGAGGGGGCAGAAGGGCCAGCAGCTGCTCCAGAACTACTAGGTCCAACATCTGGGCTTTGGTGTGCTTTTCTGGTCTCAGCCATTGAGTATAAAGGTTGTGGAGTCGGCTGCAAAGTCCTCGGGGACCATCAATCTCCTCATATTGGATGTTTCTGAAGTTCCAGGGCTGAATCTCTGAACGGATTATGGTTTTCTCCTCCAGGGACCTCTTCTCAGTTTTTGCCCAGATCTTCCCACAGCTGCCAGGCTCAACAGCAGAGGGACATTTTCCAGTTCCCCCACTTCCTAACCGTTGTTTCTGCATCCTTCGTCTGTCCTGGAAGGAAATTCCAGATAGGTCGGAGGAATCTTGTGGATCTCCAAACACCTTTCAATTCATAGGACTATTCTGGTAGCTGCAGGACTGACCAAAGGCTATCCAAGCTCTTTGCCCAAGAGTTAACTTTTTGTTGTTAGGAAGGTTGTTGACATTACTCTAGTTTCTGCGTCTGAAATGGAACAAAAAAATAAATTAAAAAAATGAGAAGGTGGTGGACAACATTCCTCCTCATGAAAGTGAAGTTGGTAAAGGATTGCATAGGTATTCAGCAGATGGATCCTCTGGGTATTTCTCTTTTTGTCTGTCCATCAAGTGTGGCATCAAGACGTGGAATATTTTATATTGGATTATAAAAGAAATGTTTTATATTTGGTGGATTTTCAATTTCTTTTTTCCCTGAAGGGCAAGTTAGCTTCCTTTGACATTTAAAATCATATATACCCTACAATTAGGGATCATACAAGATGCTAGAACTCAAAGTGCTTAAGAAACTGCAATGAAATACAGAATTTTGACACGTTTCTTGTCCTTCATGTTAAGACATTTAGGCACTAGACATACACCAGTATTAAGGATGTCTTTTTAAAGTTTGTATGTTTGTAAGTAACTGGAGCGATAGAGAAAAGGAGGAAGTTCCAAAAATGGCTCATCCCAAATTCACCTTTTGTCAGTGAGGAAAAGGAAGGAAACCCCTAATATGGATAATGCTGAATGAAATGATCCTGGGAAGGAACAACGTTCTAACGATGCCCTGAAGGTTGAGTTCACATCAGATGAAATCCCAAGGAAATGACCCTGACTTAGGATGCTCACTTCCTGTTTTTCAGTGCTGGCTTTTTGGGAACAAAGTCAAACTATAACCCGAAGGCTGCTTCACACAATTTGCCCTGACCCCAAACTGGTTAACCAACCATAAGGGCAAAGTTCACATGAAACACAGGGCTTGAAAGAACACACCTTAATGTGATGTTCACCCACCCTCTTAACTGTCATAATAATAATGATGATGATGATGATGATGATGATGATGATAATAATAATAGAGTTGGAAGGGACCTTGGAGGCCTTCTAGTCCAATCCCCTACTCAGACAGGAAACCCTATCTATACTTTACCTATATTGCACTCTTTTTTGCAGCTTCTATTTCCAAAATGGAAAACCAAAGTACCAGGAAATCAGGGTAACTATGTTAACAAGCGTCAATCCATCCCCCACCCCACAAAAAAAGATAATAATATCTTATAAAACCACTAAGATCAGGGAAGAAAGTGAGGGAATCCTATTAGATATTTGAACTTTAACAGCTGGGACATATTCTGATAAATCCTTCTTGATCAACTTCTATGAAAGACTCAAACTACTGGACAAATATATTTAAATTATGTTTTGGATTTCAAATTCCTGGTTATTTGTTCTAATGATTTCAAAGAAGAGTTAAATCAACATTAGAACCTTTAATAAAACTTTAGACAGCAGAACCCCATTAATCATTCTGGCCCAAACTCCTTTGGGAACTTGAGAAGCCTGAGTTAACAAGCCACCATCCGATACACAGAGGACGAACAGCCGAATGAATAAACCATTGACAGCCTAAGATGAGTTTCTGATTCATGCAACTCCGACAAACACGTTCCCCACTTCTTAGCCTAATCCACGCTTTTCCAAAGACGGACAAATGAAGATAAATATAGACTTCAACTCCCAGGCTTGAAAGAGGTTTGGGAAACACCAGCCCAACTGGGCATCCGGTGCGAATGATGCGTCTCCGCATTCTCTCCCTTCTGTCTGCCGGCTGAGCCCCTTGGAGGTCGTGGGGAGAGGCGGGGGAAGCAGCCGGCAGACAGAAGGGAGAGCAGGCAGGGGGATTTCCTTTCAGCCGCGCCTTCCCCCCGCCATGCAGAGGCTCCCCCGGGAAATGGGGGGAAAGGGCCCCTCCCTTCTGGCGACCCCCATTTCTCTCCTTCCCCCCCGCCCCCTTGCCGGGCCCTGCATGGAAAAGGGCGGCAGTGGAAGATGGGACCCCGGACTCCCACCTGGGCGGAAGACTTGGCCCGTCTCCACGCTCACCTTCACCGCGTGACCCCTTTGCACGGGTAGAGCCGCCACTCGTGTAAATCAGGAGTCTCGTCGCGCTCCGCCTCCCCGCAGAGATTCCCGGCAGTTTCTGTGCCTCCCGTCCACGCCCCGCCCCCGCCTCTAAGCGGAGGGAGGGGGGAGGAGAAAGATCAGCCGCTTCTTACGATTTCTCCGGGCAACGCGGGTGTTCTGCCCTGGCGGAGGAGTCATGCGCATGCCCAGTTCCCTTCGGAGGCTGAGAGCGCTGTCTGGTGGACTCTGCGCGAAATGTCAGCAGTACCCGAAAGAGCGGGAAAGAGTAGCGCGTCTGAGGCGGGGAGAAGGGCAGGGATGATGCGTATCGGAGAAGGAAAGACTTCGGTGTTTCCAGAGGCGGCGTCTTTTTTCCATCTACCTATCCAGGCACCTTTTGTGGAGATGGAGGAAAAAAATCTCTCTGGAGGATTTCAACTCACTTCCCTCAAGAACACTCGACCTGAAGGCTCCCCTGAGATTGGAGGAGGCCTCAAAATGGGCCGAAATCCTCTCAGAAACTGATGAGCGGTCAGAAGATGAGGACCAGGAGGCTCTGTGGGAAACACTATTTGTGTCTTGCGGTTGTTGCGAACTCCAGCCTGAAGGGGAGGAAGATGGACATTGCAGGGAAGCCACAATTAGGAAAATGCATTTCTATTTCTCTGGTTGTGTATCTGCAGCTGCCCTTGTCCAGTTCTTGGCTCCGGATGTCTCAGAATCACCGGGAAAGCCGAGCAGCTGCTTTGGACCCAGGAAAGGACACTGATGGAAGGAAAGAAAAGAATGCTGCAAAGTGGGGGGAAAGCTGAAATTGGAGGATATTCCATAATTTTACTACACAAGGAGGCTCCTTGGAGGAGAAATGAAAAGGGGGAAGCGGCATCTTATCTGTGACTGGAGAAAAGCTGGAACTGCAAAAGGATGGAAAGCAATTATGGAAAAGAAAATATATCATTAAAATATTATGAGGGGAGAAAAAGAAGAGGAGAAATGTGTTTTATTTAGAAATTGAATAGTAAACACCCTCAGGAAATATCAGTAGGAAAGCTTTCTGTAGAATTTAAGGAAGCGGTCTTCAAACTTGGCCTTTTTATGACTTGTGGACTTCAACTCCCAGAATTCCTCAACCAGCCATGCTGGCTAAGAAATGCTGGGAGTTGAAGTCCACTAGTCATAAAAAGGACAATTTTGAAGACCCCTGATTTAATGAAATTGGGATGTCGCTAGATAATGAATGAAAAGTACAATTATTGTCTATTTTTCTTTGACTGCCACTCTGTTCCATTTTTGTAATGAAACATTTGACAATAACTGGCAGAAAACTGGAATTGGTGCCTTCTCTTCATTTTGACACAGAATCATCCAGGAGTAATATTTGAATAAACAGCTGCAACCCCACAGGGGGCTCTAAGTTTGTCCCCCATCCAAATCCTCCCAATTATATTTTCTTATTAACAATTATTAGGGCTTTTCTTATTATTGTACAATAAGCAGATGCAAAGACAGCAATTGTTTTTCCCACAAAAACTTATTAGACACACTTAAACTCACACTCCTTACTTGTAAACTGAATGCTAACCTGACCTCTCTTCCTGTTAAGCAAGAAAATGGTAAGGGAACAACTATCGACCTTGATGAATACAAATCACCAGGATCCAACAGATTATATCCCAGAGGTCTGAAGGAGCTGGCAGATATTATCTCAGAACCATTGCACCATATATTTCAAAAATCCTGGAGCATTGGAGAAGTACCTGAGGATTGGAAAAGGGCTGATAATAGTTCAAGAAAGGGAAAAAAAAAAGAGACCAGTCTTACATCAATACCTGGGAAGATCCTGGAAAAGTACTCAAAAAACATCTGTGAACAACAAGAAGCAAACAAAGTTATAATGGGTAGCCAGCATGGGTTTGTTAAAAACAACTCATACCAAACCAATCTTATTTCCTTCTTTAATAATGATGTATCGGAGCTTTTTCTCCATTGCCAGCAATGGGGTGGGCACGGTTTTGGGGGCTTCGACCTGTACTTCATTTTGCAATAGGTTTCACTTTTTCTTCAGCATCTTTTCCTTGGTCACAAGGAGCCGCTTGGCCTTCCCAGTGATACTGAGGCACCCAGAGCCAAGAATTGGACAAGGGTAGATGTAGATACAGAACCAGAGAACCAGAAACACAGAAGAAATCTCCATTTTCCCAGTTGCGGCTTCCCTACATGTGTCCCATTTGACTCCTCTTCAGGCTGGAGTTCGCAACAACCGCAAGACACAAATTGTGTTTCACAGAGAAGTTGGGTCCTGGTCCTCATCTGAGAGGATTTGGGCCCGCCTCCTCCAATCTCGGCAGAGCCTTCAGGGTGGCTGTTCTTGAGGGAAGCGGGTTCAAATCTTCCTGGAAGATTTTTCTCCATCTGCACAGACGGTTCCTGGACAGGAAGATGGAGAAGCTGCTGTCTCTGGAGACACCGACGCCTTTCTCGAGCAAGGAACGTTTCCTCCTACTCCCATGCCCATCATCCCTGCCATCCCACCACCTAACGCTCCTCTTTCCCTCCCTTTCTGAGATTCCTAGCACTTCGCGCAGAGTCCACCAGGGGGCGCGCTCAGCTTGCAGGAGGGAGCCGAGCATGCCCGGCGCTTTTCCCTACAGCAGTTCACGTGCTGACTTGGGCTTTCGTCTGAAGAGGAGGGAAGCGCATCTGCCCTATGTGCTTCTTCTCCCCCTCTATGAGCCTGGATCGGGAGGTGCAGAGGCTGCCGCGAAGCCGTGCAAGACGCGGATCCCGACGAGACTCCCGAGTTCAGTGAGTGGCGTTTCTTCCCGTGCAAAGGGGTCCCGCGCTGGAGGCGAGCGTGGAAACGGGCCAAGTCTTTCCACGGGGTGGGAGTCCGGGGTCCCATGCTGCCCTGCCGGTTTTTCCCCTGCTTTGACTGGGCGGAGGGGGGAGCAAAGGAGAGAAATGGGGGTCGCCAGAAGGGAGGGGCCATTTCCCCTCATTTTCTGGGGGAACCTCTGCTGGGGGGCAGGGGGAGGCTGGTCCCAAGTCCCCCTGCCGGCTCTGGGTGCAAGACCGGGGCCCCGGGTGGGAGGACCGGGACTGGGGTGCTGCTTCCCCCGCCTCTCCCCACAACTTCAAAGGGGCTCTGCCGGCAGACAGAAGGGAGAGAATGCTGAGACGCAGCATTCGCACCCGATGCCCAGTTGGGCTGGTGTTTTCCAAACCTCTTTCAAGTCTGGGAGTTGAAGTCTATATTTATCTTCATTTGTCCGTCTTTGGAAAAGCGTGGATTAGGCTAAGAAGTGGGGAACGTGTTTGTCGGAGTTGCATGAATCAGAAGCTCATCTTAGGCTGTCAGTGGTTCATTCATTCGGCTGTTCGTCCTCTGTGTATCGGATGGTGGCTTGTTAATTCAGCCTTCTCAAGTTCCCAAAGGGGTTTGGGCCAGACTGATTAATGGGGTTCTACTGTCTAAAGTTTTACTGTAAGTTCAAATGTTGAAATCGATTTATGTGCTGTAGATCTCATTTCAATTGCAGTTTTGTGACTTGAGACATTTATTGTTTGTAGGATTGTTCTTAACTCTAACTTTCTTTTGAAATCATTAGAATAAATAACTAGAAAACAGAAACCCAGAACATATTTTAAATGTATTTGGAGTCTTTGATAGAAGTTGATCAAGAAGCATTCCTCAGAATATGCCCCAGCTGCACAGAAGTCAAAGTACATAACAGGATTCCTCACTTTCTTTCCTGACTTTAGTGGTTTTATAAGATTTTCTTCTTGTTATTTTTTCTTTGGGGATGGATTTTTGCTAGTTCAATTAGAGACCCTGTTTTCGTGGTACTTTCTTTGGTTTTCCATTTTGGATATGTAAACTGCAAATCTTTAGTGTTTATTCTGGAGACAAAGAGTAAACTAGGATCAGATCCTCCCCGCTTAAAAGGGTGGGTAAACATCACTTTAGGGTGTATTCTTTCAAGCCCTGTGTTTCATGTGAACTTTGCTTATATGGCTGGATTCAGGGCAAATTGTGTGGAGCAGCCTTTGTGTTATGGTGTGACTTTGTTCCCAAAAAGGAAGTGCTGAAAAATAGAAAGTGAGCATCCTAAACCAGGATCATTTCTTTTGCCTTTCAATTGATGTGAACACAACCTTCATGGCATTGTTTGAAAGTTGTTCCTTCTCAGAATCTTTTCCCTCAGTATTATTCCATGTTAGGGTCTTCTTCCTTTTCTTCACTAAGACCCTGAGAAAAGATAAAGTTTTCTTTCTTGGGATAAGCCATTTTTCGAATTTCCTCCTTACCTCTTCTCTGGCTCCAGTTACTTACAAACATACAAACTTAAAGACAAGAGTGGGGAACATCCTTAATGAATGTCTAATGCCTAAATGTCTCAATATCAAGCACAAGAAATGTGTCCAATTTCTGTATTCCATTCCAGTTTAATAAGCCCCTTGAGTTCTGGCATCTTGTATGATCCCTAAGTGTAGAATATATATGATCTTAAATTTGAAAAACAGCTAGCCTACACTTTGGAGGATTTTGTATTTCCTTTTTACCAAATATAAAAGATTTGCTTTGTAATCCAATATGAAATATTCCATGTGTTGATGTAAGCAAGGACCATATTTCACACCACACTTGCTGGACAGACAGAAACACAAATACCCAGAGGATCCATCTGCTCAATACCACTGCAATCCTTTACCAGCTTCCCTTTCATGAGGAGGAATGTTGTTCAATAGTTAAGTCCACCGCCTTCTCATTTTTTCAATTTATTTTCTTTTGCATTTCAGATGCAGAAATAGAATCATTTCAACAATCTTCATGTTATAGCATGACTTTGTTCCCAAAAAAAAACAGCGCTGAAAAAACAGGAAGCCAGGGTCATTTCCTTGTCATTTCATGTGATGTGAACTCAACCTTCCTGCCATTGTTAGAATGTTGTTCCTTCCCAGGATCATTTCACTCAGTATTATTCCAGGCTGGGGATCCTTTTCCTTTTCCTCACTAAGACCCCTCTGCAAAAGGTAAACCTCAGTAAGGCATTTGGTAAAGTAGATCCGCAACCTACTACTTGATAAGGTAGAAAAATGTGGGTTAGACAGCATCACCACCAGATGGATTTGTAGCTGGCTGACCGGCTGTACTCAGCCCAAAAAGGGTTTTTTTTCTCCTTTTCCAGCTGCAATCTGAAAGGCTGAGAAGTTCAGGCACATCAAACTCTAGTTCAGTGGTTCTCAACCTGTGGGTCGGGACCCCATTTGGGGACGAACGACCATTTCACGGGAATCGCCAAACAACACAGTCCGCCATTTCCCCCCCCCCTTTCCTTAGCTGTGCTAAGGAATAGAGTCTAATTCTATTGGGTTTCAAAAGCTAATAGGAATTGTCCAAGCTGTCTCTGCCCTGCTGAGCCCGCCAAAAGTCCCATTCTGCAAACGGTGCTGCACCAGTTGAGTAGTCCTCGACTTACGACCGGTTGAGTAGTCCTCGACTTACGACCGGTTGGGGGTCGTGGCATTAAAAAGGTTGAGAACCACTGCTCTAGTTGATATCTCTGTTTGGGCTTCAAGCCAAGGTCACTCCTTCCAAGCAACGTGCAAAGCAAGGTCTTAGTGCTGTTCCTTTTGTCACCACTAGATGTCAGTAAATGTGTGTTTTTCAACCAGGACTTATTTCTCAAAGGTTCAATCCGGTATTTTTTTTTTTAAAAAAGGATAAAGTTTTCAAAATATTTTAAGTCTCCCAAATTTTTCAATGTTGCAACTTTAAATTATTTCCAAATTAGTTTTATAATCTATCTGCTTTCTCCCCCAAAATATTGAACCACCACTGTTCTTCTAGGGGGAGGGGCACCAGGGAACTCCCCCCCCTCCATCTTCTTGCTTCTGGGAACCTTGCTTTTTGGGATTCTTGTCTTCAGGGAATTTCTTTTAAATTGTAGAGCAGGAAAAATACTCACACCCAGTTCCAAAAGCATTGCTTAAATGCTAAATAGTGCTTTTTTTCCTGGCTGTTGGTAGCTTCTGACTGGCCGCTGGATTGCAGCCAATCTTTCAACCTGTTAGTTCAGAGAGCTTCCTTGGGTCGAACGGTTGGACCACATCTCACTGTGATCTACGAGGGTCCCCTCCATCTTTGTCGCCTCTCTGGGGTGACTTTAGGTCCCAGCAGGATACAATTTGTAGCCGACTCCACAATATTTATAGTCAATGGCTGAAGATACAAATGCACACTTAAACCAAATGTTGGACCTGGTTGTTATGGAGCAGCTGCTGGCCCTTCTGCCCCCACAGATGGAAAACTGGTTGCGGGAGTGTGAAGCAGAGACCAGCTCCCAGGCGGTGGCCCTGACGGAAGGTTTTCTCATGAGTCAAGCAGAGGAGCAGAAGGAGCAAGTCAAGTTGCAGGTGAGAGACCTTCACCTTGGAAGTTCAGAAGGGAATAAAGAATGTGTTTGAATTTTTCACCCTTCCCTTCCCTACTTCTCTGCTCTTCGTAATGTGTAGCGATGTTTCACTAGTTCTTGCAGGACATTGTTCCATTATCCATTATAGAAGATAGACTGGAGACAGCTGTTCCTTTCTTACATTCTAGGCTCATTGATTGATATTGTGGGATTGAAGTTGTTTTTAGAGAATAAGAATCCATGTTGTGTAATGTCTTATTCAAGTCTTTTCCTCTGCAGACTAGAGATCCTATGAGAATCAGGAATCCATCAAATCTCCCTCTGGAGCTGCTTTTCAGGAGGATCTCTCAGGATGCCACAAGTCAGGACATCTCAGATGGTAATCAAAAATCCACCTATTCCTAAGAAAGGTCTCAGCTCTCTTTCTCTATATCTTCCATTCTGTAGAATGCCTCCTGCTATTTTGTTTATTATTTATTGAAAAACTCTGTCTCCCTCACAGGGAAGAATAGAACGAATTTGACTCCTATCTATGGTGGTGCTGAAAGAGTGGTTGAAACTCAAACTCAAGTAAGAGATGATGATAAAAAATAAAATTTTCAGTGGTAGTGTTTGCTGAATAGTGATCCTTTTATTAATTCTTTGAAGTGGAATTGTGCAAGGCTACTCAATAATAACTGAAGGAATCACATTGGCACCTTACAGCTTCTAAAAAGCTTTGTTTTAACCAGTGATAACAAAATAATGGTACCAGGTTAAAAGATGAAGCAGACTGTTAAAATCAAATGGGGTGGGCAGATCAAGCCCCTACTGGGCACATCAAGGCCCTTTAAAGGAATTTCTAATACTCCAATTTGTGCCTGGAATTTGGGGCCAAACAGTCCACCTTTGGAAAGGATGAAATATGCTCTTCCCAAACAGCTTTCTCTTCTTCAGCCATTGGGTTGGGGTACAAGCAGTGGATTCCTTGTAATCTGAGGAGCAGCCAAAACAGGGCTTGTGTGTCTTTGTCTATTGATGACAGCCATATAAATCCCTGGGTGGCTCTCAAACAACTTTAATGAAGGTTTTGGGCATGAATAGGATTGTGTGTTCTGGAAACACCACAAGGCTTTTACTTAAATGGTAAAAACAACCTCTCCACCTGTATTTTTTTCTGCAAACACTGGGTGTATGGGAGTGAGTGATCGGTGGGGTTTCCAAGGCCCATTCCAGATTCAGCATTCTCTCCAGATCAGTGGTTCTCAACCTTCCTAATGCCGAGACCCTTTAATAAAATTCCTCATGTTGTGGTGACCCCCAACCCTCCATCCAGCTGGCCGGGGGGTATCAAAAACTTGACCCCCCCAAAAAAGAGGAAAAAATGGGAAAGTGTAGGTAGTCTGCGATTTACAACAATTCGCTTAGTGACTGAAGTTACAACAGCACTGAAAAAGCAAATTATGATCATTTTTCACACTTATGATTGTTGCAGCATCCCCAGGATCATGTGATTTACATTCGGATGCTTGACAACTGATTCATACTTATGACATTCACAGTGTCCCAGGGTCACATGATCAATGGCCAGCGGGCATAGCCAGCTGATCACTCAGGTTGCAGAGTGCCTGTGGGGGGGAATCTGTGGGTCTCTGGGATGGGACTGGGGTGGGTGCATGCCTTCCTTCCTTCCCTTCTCTCCCTTTGTCCCTTCTTTCCTTCCTTTCCTTCACTTCCTACTTAGTCTGTTCCTCTTTCCCTCCCTCTCTCCCATTGTCCCTTCCTTCCTTCCTTCCTTCCTTCCTTCCTTCCTTCCTTCTTTCCTTCCTTTCCTTCCCCTCCCTTAGTCTCTTCCTCCTTCCCTTCCTCTCTCCCATTGTCCCTTCCTTCCTTTCCTTCACCTCCTTCTTAGTCTCTTCCTCCTTCCCTCCCTCTCTCCCATTGTTCCTTCCTTCCTTCTTTCCTTCCTTTCCTTCATCTCCTTCTTAGTCTCTTCCTCCTTCCCTCCCTCTTTCCCATTGTCCCTTCCTTCCTTCCTTCACCTCCTTCTTAGTCTCTTCCTCCTTCCCTCTCTCTCCCATTGTCCCTTCCTTCCTTCTTTCCTTCCTTTCCTTCACCTCCTTCTTAGTCTCTTCCTCCTTCCCTCCCTCTTTCCCATTGTCCCTTCCTTCCTTCCTTTCTTCCTGTCCTTCACCTCCTTCTTAGTCTCTTCCTCCTTCCCTCCCTCTCTCCCCTTCTCTCCCTTCTTTCCTTCCTTCTTTCCTTCCCTCTTTGTCCCTTCCTTCCTTCCCTCCCTTCCATTGTTCCTTCCCTCTCTCATTGTCCCTTACTTCCCTCCCTCTTCATCCCTTCCTTCCTCCCCCCCTCCGTGCCCAGGAAGGGACAAGGGGAGGGGGATAGGCTGCCAGCGTCGCTGGGAGCTTTGCTGCCGGCAAACCTGCCTGTGCACAGGCAGAGACAGAGAGCTCCGCCCAGCTCACTTGCTCAGCTTCGCCAGAAGACATGCCGCTTGCTAAGTTAGCAGAAGTTCCAGGATCAGCGCTGGGCTACAGCTGATTCACACTTCTGCTAAATTAGCAAGCGGCATGTTTTCTAGCAAAGTTCGAGCAAGTTTGCTGGGCAGCAGCCAAGGAGAGCAGCTACAGCTGCAGAAGCGCGGATCAGCTGTAGAGGCTCGCCCCGAGCCTGGACAAGAGGGAAGGAAGGAAGGAAGGAAGGAAGGAAGGAAGGAAGGAAGGAAGGAAGGAAGGAAGGAAGGAAGGGACAAGGGGAGAGAGGGAGGGAAGGAGGGACAAAGAGGGAGGCGAAAGGAAGGAAGGGACAATGGGAGAAGGAGGGAAGGAAGAAGAGACGAAGAGGGAGGAAAAAAAAGGAAGTTCCAGCCAGCAGAGGCTTGGTAGCCTGGCTGCTGAGGAATAGAAGAGCGCAAAGCCAAGGAGAAGAAGGTAGCGGTTTCCTCCCAAAGGGGCTCCTTTTCTCCAGCCCTTCCCTGGGTTTGTGGGGAATTTCTTGTCACCAACGCTGACAGGTGCTCCTTTGAGCCCGCTGCGAGCTTTCTCACCCCTTTGCTTCCCCCGCCCCTCCGCTTTCGTGAGGATTGTGGCACCCTTGGGAAGCTGATCGTGCTTTGAAGCTTAGGAGAGGAGGAGTCCCTTCCTCCTTCCCTCCATCTCTCCCTGTCCAGTCCCGACGGGCTCGACATGAACGGGCGGAGGAGGAGTCGAGGACGGGTGGGGTGGCAAAGGAGACCAGCGGCTGTCGCCAGACCTCCCAGCTGACAAGTGCAAGTTCGGGGGTCGCCAGCTGATGGGCGCAGGAGTTGGCTGCTGCGGCAGCCTCCCTTCACTGACCTGCGTGCATGAGAAGTAGTCAATCCGGTTGGGGAGGGCGGGGCCTTGCTCTGCGCCTGCGCTCTTCATGCGCCCCCTGCAGGGCACATTTGGTAGAGTTCATGCAAACTGCCACCAAGCAGCATATTTTCCACAAACAAGTGAGGTGGAGCAGGAGGGGGAGGGAGAGAAGGCGGTTGACAAGCCCTGCCTAAGACCATCGGAAATATGTGTTTTCCGATAGTCTTAAACGACTCCTGTGAAAGGCTTGTGCGACCCCCAAAAGGGTCGCTACCCAAAGGTTGAGAACTGCTGCTCCAGATGCTGAAAGTCTTGCTGATGGATGTGGACAGAGAGTCAGACAGAAAGATCCAGATGAAAAGTGCAATTTTTTTCACTAAATGGCCTCAAAATGTATATCTTTGTTTAGAATAGTGGTTCTCAACCTTTTTAATGCCGCGACCTCCAACCGGTCGTAAATCGAGGACTACTCAACCGGTCGTAAATCGAGGACTACTCAACTGGTGCAGCACCATTTGCAGACTGGGACTTTTGGCGGGCTCAGCAGGGCAGAGACAGCCTGGACAATTCCTATTAGCTTTGGAAAGCCAATAGAATTAGACTCTATTCAAGAGAGTCTATTCTATTGGCTTTCAAAAGCTAATAGAATAAAAGGGAGTAGCACAGCTAAGGAAAAAGGGAAAAAAATGGCGGACTGCGTTGTTTGGCAACCTCCGTGAAATGGTCATTTGACCCCAAATGGGGTCCCGACCCACAGGTTGAGAACCGCTGGTTTAGAATCACATAAAAAATACTTCAGGTCTTTAAAATGCTCTCAGTTTTTGTTCTGTTTTCTTGTCATTCAGAATGGCCTTGTGTCCTTTAAGGAGGTGGCTGTGTATTTCTCCAAAGAGGAGTGGTCTCAGCTGGATGCCGACCAAAAAGCGCTGCATTGGGAAGTCATGCTGGAAAATCATAGGAACGTGGCATCTTTGGGTAAGAGCCCTTCCAGCTTTTTGTGTATAATAGTCTCATTACGGTTATCATACTCAGAGACAATCTTCAATGACTGTTGCTTAGTGCCAGCATAAAGTCTTCTGATTACAGTTGGATATTAATCTTTAAAGTTTTCATTATCACTGAATGTCTTTGAATTCAAACTTTTCTAGCTTTTTTACAAGTCCACCAGAGCACGACAAAATGATCCTTTATCTTGTCGACATTTCTGATATTAGTCTGAGGTACATTTATACACTTCTGAATATTTTTCTGTTCATATTCCTCAGCCTGATTAAAGGTTTTAACAATTACGTATCTTTTGTACACAACGGAGATTCAAATTCTGCTTTATGTTGTTGAACACTATAGTTCTATTCATCTACCTGGAACCTTTCTGACAATATGAAAACAGCTGAAGTTATATCCTTTCGCCATTCTTGACTTAATTTGGTATTCCCGCAGCTCAAATTATAATGGCTTTTGACATGTTATCCATTGTCTTTTCCTGCTTCTATTTTCTGCTAAGAGTCATTAAGATGTTTTGGGACACAGCCTGATTTTATATCTGTTTCATATTCTCAATGTGGTATTTCTGACGTTACGGTTTTAAAATCTAAATTGAGCCAAAATTTATTCTACCACAAAGATCCTTGGCATGCAAACCTCTGTCATGCCCTTCTAGTTATAACATTCTCTTAATTCTGAGCAACTCCTGTTTCTTATCCAAACGACAGAACAGACTACAAAGTCCAATTTCAAATCGGGCAAACCAAACCTTCCCCTTTCCTTCAAATTTTGGAGAATTTGAAATTTAATCTATGATTTTGCCCTAGCCATACAAAGCTAGATTTATCTTCCAAAATTTTAATCAAGAAAATCCAGATCAAATTCTTGGAGGGCTTCTCTGAGAAGATTCAAGCAGTTTGTTTTTTCATTATATTCAAACTTCCTATGCTTTGCTCTTTTTCTCTAAAGTTATTTTTATTTTTATTTTCCTGTGAAGGTAATGGGGAAGAATATGAAGATTCCTGGGAACTACTCCAAATGATCACTCATGGGTATAATATGAAGAATGCCACAGATCTAATGGAAGAAGAAAGCCATGAGAGAAACCAGTCAAATAACTGCAATTGGGAAAATTCATTTTCTATTCACGCACCAACTAAAGCCTCTGTGGTCCAACAAAGGAAAATAAAAAAGAAATATATTGGAAAAGATATAAACGTACTCATAAATAAATTAAATGTAAATAAATACTATCAAACTCAAATCAAAGGAGAAGATTATATATGTAGAGACAGTGGAAAAAGTTACAAATGGACCTTGTCTCTTTCTCACAAAAAGGGGTCCCGTACATCTCAAAAAAGGACCCGCGCAGGCGAGAAACCCTATAAATGCATGGAGTGTGGAAAGAGCTTTATTTTTAGACGTTATCTAAAGTCACATAGAAGGATCCATACAGGAGAGAAGTCCTATGAATGCATGGAGTGTGGGAAGAGCTTTACTCAGAACAGTAGTCTTAATTCCCATAAAAGGATCCACACAGGTGAGAAGCCCTATAAATGCATGGAATGTGGGAAGAGCTTTACTCAGAACAGTGGTCTTAGTTCCCATAAAAGGATCCACACAGGTGAGAAGCCCTATAAATGCATGGAGTGTGGAAAGAGCTTCACTTTTAGTCATTCTCTTACTTTGCATTACCGGATCCATACAGGGGAAAAGCCATATAAATGCACTGAGTGTGGAAAGAGCTTCGCTTGTAGTCATTATCTTACTTCACATTACCGGATCCATACAGGGCAGAAGCCATATAAATGTATGGAGTGTGGAAAGAACTTTACTCACATAAAGACTCTTGCTTCCCATAAAAGGATCCACACAGGGGAGAAGCCCTATAAATGCATGGAGTGTGGAAAGAACTTTACTCACTTCAAAAGTCTTACTTGCCATAAAAGAATCCACATAAAGGAGAAGCTCTATAAATGCAAGGAGTGTGGAAAGAGCTTCACTTGTAGTAATTCTCTTACTTTGCATTACCGGAGCCATACAGCAGGGAAGTCATATAAATGCATGGAATGTGGAAAGACGTTCACTCAGAGCCACAGTCTTGCTTTCCATAAAATTATCCACACAGGGGAGAAGCCCTACAAATGTACGGAGTGTGGAAAGAGCTTCACTCTCAGTACTTCTCTTATTTCACATTACTGGCTTCATACAGCGGAGAAGCCCTATAAATGCATGGAGTGTGGAAAGAGCTTCGCTCACAGTAAGTCTCTTACTTCCCATTACTGGATCCATACAGGGGAGAAGCCCTATAAGTGCACAGAGTGTGAAAAGAGCTTCTGTTACAATTCTTCTCTTACTGTTCATAAACGAATCCACACAGGAGAGAAGCCCTATAAATGCATGGAGTGTGGAAAGAGCTTCGTTCACAATAATTCTCTTACTTCCCATTACTGGATGCATACAGGAGAGAAGCCCTATAAGTGCACAGAGTGTGGAAAGAGCTTCTATCACAATTCTTCTCTTATTGTTCATAAAAGGATCCACACAGGAGAGAAGCCCTATAAATGCATTGATTGTGGAAAGAGCTTCCCTAAGAGCGGTGACCTTATTTTCCATAGAAATATCCACATAGGGGAGAAACCATATAAATGCATGGAGTGCGGAAAGAGCTTCATTAAGAACTGCCTACTTATTTACCATAACAGGATGCATACCGGGGAGAAGCCTTTTAAATGCCTGGAGTGTGGTAAGGCTTTTATTAGAAATAGTAATCTTAACATCCATAAAAGGATTCACACTGGGGAGAAGCCTTATAAATGTATAGAATGTGGAAAGAGTTTTTCTACGAAGAGTTATCTTAACACCCATAAAAAGATCCACACAGGGGAGAAGCCGTATAAATGTATGGTGTGTGGAAAAGGTTTTAGTATAAACAGTTATCTTAACTCCCATAAAAGGACTCACACAGTGTAGAAGCCCTATAAATTTGTGAAATATGGAAAAGGCTTCAAGAGGACCAATGGCCGAATGTTCCATAAACATATACATTTGGATGAGACTCTGTTTAACTGTTAGGTTTAGTTGTTGAAAATATATATGTTTCCTAATTATATTTACTGAGTTAAAGGGTTTTTTTGAGTCTGATCTTCACAACTTGAAGCCCAAGAGAGATGAATTCACTAATGGAAACCAAATGCTTGGCATTTGATGTTTTAATTATGAACAGTATAGCTACTGTCATTTGAAGGCCACCAATGCCGTTTCACATAAAAAAGAAAACATCTTTTTTTCTTTGCGTTTATCCCATTTCCAATTGGATCATAATAAAGAAAGCCCAAATCCCCAATACAAGTTCTATAAAAATTAATTTTTGAGAGCAAGTATAGGGCTTAGCTAGCAAAATGTCATTCCAGGCATAGCATGGGAAATGCATAAATCAGGAAAGATTTCAGATAGCTATTTTTGCTTTCTTTGAATTTCCCTAGCAACTGCCAAAACTAAGGGGAAGACTTTTCACAGGGGAAGAGTGCTAGAGATGTGAAAGAATATTGTGAGAATTTGAGGAGCAAGGACATTAACAGGAACCAGAGGTGCCAAACTGAGCCATCTGCCTGCCCTCAAGGACACTAGCCCTGCGAAAGGAATTTATAGCTGCTCCTGATGCACCAGGTTCCCAAAACATCGGACCAGGATTGGATTGGACTGTTCTGGCCAAGGGAAGGGATTTAAACATTTGGGATTGCTTTCAATATAGAGTTTTCACGCAATTTTTCTTTAGAGCAGTGGTTCTCAACCTGTGGGTCGGGACCCCATTTGGGGTCGAATGACCATTTCACGGGGGTCGCCAACCAATGCAGTCCGCCATTTTTTCCCCTTTTCCTTAGCTGTGCTACTCCCTTTTATTCTATTGGCTTTTGAAAGCCAATAGAATAGACTCTCTTGAATAGAGTCTAATTCTATTGGCTTTCAAAAGCCATAGGAATTGTCCAGGCTGTCTCTGCCCTGCTGAGCCTGCCAAAAGTCCCATTCTGCAAACAGTGCTGCAGGTTGTCTGCAGCAAAAGCGAGCTGTCTGGAAGTTTCCACCACTCCCTGCTGAGCAACTACTAAAAATGTAAGTAAAAGAGGTTCAGGGGTGGGAGGCCGGCGGGCGCAGGGAGGGTTGCTGGTGCGCGTGGGGCCCGGCAGTGCCTTACCTCCCTTGGGCTGGGCCAGCTGGTGGCCCAGCCGGTGGTTGGCCTGCGCCGTCTCTGCCGCTTGCCAGCTACACCTCGGCCAGCGCATGGAACGGCACCACGCATGCGCGTTGCTCCCAGACAGGGAAAGTCCTTGACTTATGACCAGTTGGGGGGTTGCGGCATTAAAAAGGTTGAGAACCACTGCTTTAATGCTTGCCTCGCTCACACTGCACTCAGTAAAGGGTAAAAGTAAAAGGTAAAATTATCTTTTCTCTAACATCCATGGAATCAAGAGTCATTCTTTATTGGGGAGTACACTGGCCAGTCCGACAAAAGAGTTGCAGAAATTATAGCTATATATGAATTACCAAAATAAGTGTGATGCTATAGAACAGAGGTTCCCAACCATTTGGGCACCAGAGACTGGTTCCTTGGAGAGAGGTTTTTCCATGGAGCGGAAGGGGCATGGTTTTGTGTGCTGCTGCATCCTGCGGGTGGGGCTTTGGCTTGTTTGTGCGGACCGGTTGCTAGGATGCTGTGGCCTAGTACTGGTCAGTAGACCAGGGGTTGGGGCTTCCGGTTCTGGATCGCAGCACTAGCAAACGTGGGGGGAGAGTTCTCTCTCCGGTTTCCCTTCATTGGGTGACTCTGAAAAAGGTTGTAAGTTGCTCTGGAGGGGCCTCGACCATGAGGAAGACCCTTGACAGATTGCGGAAGGGCGGTAGCCCTTCCGTTTGATCCGAGGCAGCTCCTTTGTACCGATGGAGAAAAGATTGGCCATGTTGATTAAGCCGAACTAAGCCGAACCAGCCGAAAGCCAAAATCACCATCAAGCACAACAAAAACACCGCAGAGGAATTGGGTGAGACCTCACCTTACCTTTCTTGTATCCCAACTGTCTTCCTGTAAGCCTTCTGAAATTTCTTCCCCGCTTTTAACATAGCAGTGTCTGCCTACCTTGGGAAAATACAGCTTTGAAAAGAAAAGAAAAGAAAACAACTAATCTAAACAACTAAATAACTGGACTTGTACTTTTTGGATATTTGGGGTCCAAAAAGTTCCTATTGTTACAGGGACCTATTACCTTACCTATTTGTTAAATTGGGAAAAAAAATGTAAACAGGATAAAAGCCTAACTTGTGTCTGGAAAAAGATTTTATATGCTATCGGGAACATCTTGTGGTGAAGCTTGGTAGAGCAAATGAATTTCTTTGAGGCTTGCTTACTCCCTAGATTTGTCCTTCGTACTATCTAAAAAAGATAAGAATTTGAAACAGCTGGGTGGTGAAAACAACTTCTAGGGATAGTGGAAGTGGACATCTGCTGACTTTTATTAAACATAGCCTCCACTAAAGGACTATCTTCAATCACCACAGAAATGGAGGAATTCTACCCACAACTTAACTACAAACTCATACTTGAAAAAATCCTTGAAGCCACTGAGCTAATGAATTCCAGAGTGAAAGATAAAGATGTCACCTTAAAATTACAAATTGAAGCCCAGATTTCAACTGATGAACTTACAATCCAAACAAATTAATATCAAAGAGGATTCTACACAACAAGTACAATTTACAGTGAAATCTTGATTTCAATTAAAGAATCTGCAACTCAAAAAACAACAGAAATTGAAGAAAGCAACACTAAGATGGAGGGTGCTAAAGAGCAACAAACACAACATATTGAGAACCTAGATAATCTAGACAAGCAACAACTACAACACCGGACATGACCTCTAATTTTAGCCAGATGAAACTGGAAGAAGAAGACCAGACTGAACTGACAATAAATATTTTAAATCAATTATGGAGATTTGAATTATTAGGGCAACAATCTAATGATCAAAAAGAGGCCAGTTCCTTTAAAAAATTGATAACTGGATGCTCTCCCTTGATTCAAATAACATGTAAGAATGAAGGGAGATCCATCTGAGGATTTAAAGGCACTGGTATGGAAGCCTGCTTGGCACAAAAAGAAAACTAGAGTTAGATTTTAAAAATGGGATTTTCTTTCTCTTCCTTTTTTTCTCTTTTTTGTTGACTGATAATGGAAGAGCTTAAAATCTTACTTAATGGGCCAAGGAAATCTTTAAAGATATTGATTGATTTAATATTTAGGACTTAGACTTATAAGGGAAATGAAAATTAGCCATTATATTATAGTTTTGAATTGTAATACAGAAGTTGGTTTGTGACAATGAAAGATATTTTATTAGTAAATGATGAGGTACTAGGATAGAAATAGAATATACTTGTAGTAAAAATGTAATTAACTGAATAATATGTGTATTTTAGATATGATAACTATTTTGTAATGAAATAAGGAAAATTTGTGTTACCCGAAGTCTAAATATTATGGATATTAAAGGCTAAATTGGAACACTGTAATTGAAATTAGGTAAAACTTAAAAAACAGTACTTGGATATGTATAAGTAAAATTATATGGATAAATGTATTGATTGAGCTATAATTACAAATGTATTAACTTCAATGTGATATAATAATTAAGGGAAACAGAGAGGAGCTTTTAATCATGCAATCTGAGATATGTACAAAAGACTTTGTTACTGGACTATTGATTACCCAATCACCACGCTGCTTCCTAAGCATTTGGATGTAAAATTGAGAAATTAATAAAATTTGTTTGAAACAGACCAGGAGTTGGGGACCCCTGCTATAGAAGATACCATGAATAGAATGGTTTAAATAGCAATTGTTTTACAGTTAAGCTTTGTATTGCTGTCTGTAGAAGCTACATAATGAATTGCAAGATGTTGAAAGATGAAAGAAATGAGAATGCAAACTTCCTCTGGAATGTGAGGGTGTTCACTGTGAAAAATGAGACCTATGTCAACCAGTATGAATGCAGAAGCAGGAAAAATTTTTTGGTCAAAAGTCCTCATTTGTATTTGCCTAGTGTGGGAAAACAGACACTACCGGAAGAGAGGAAATATTTGTTGGCGTAATATTGGATCTAGACTGAAAAAGTTAATATATACCACTGAATTACTAATGGACCCAGACAATACGTTGCTTATTAAGTATTGGACAGTAAGCTAGAAAAATAATGAAATATTTATAAGAAAAAAAGTCCTGTCATTATGTGAGAGAATAATCAGATAGATATTAATTTGAGGGTGAAGAAATTTTCAGGATGAAGAGTTCCTCTTGCACAAAAAGGAGCCAAAATGAGATTTTGGAAGTATGTATAAATTTTCTTCTTCCCATACTATAGAAAAGTGTGCCATTCTAGTTTTAAATCATATCCTTCTAAGTATAATAATCTTTTATGTCTAAGGGTTATCCATTCTTGTAGCTGTGTTAAAGCACATGCTTGGTAGTATAAGACCTATCCGGCAAGCCAAACCCTCCATTTTCTTTAATCTAATTCTGGCTTTCTTCCTTTGCCAAATAAATTTCCAAATCAGTGTGTTTAAATCATCAAATAATCTGTTCCGTAAGATCTTCTTGTCTTCAGGTATATTCTGAAATCTTAAAGGATGGGATGCCTTTTCCATTTCCAATACCCTTCCAAGTTTTTATCTGACTGCACCAGTCTTTGATTTTCTTCCTTTATTTCCCCGGTCGTTTGATCAGTTTCCTCTGATATAATTCTTTCTCTTGTATAATTCTTTTAGTCTTTGTATGTAGCCTTTATAATCCAATAGATTCCAAAATATAGGTCCACCACCGAAAAAAAAAAATTATAATAGCTCTTCTGTCAAAAAATCCAAAAATTGTTAATCAACCGATGTTTGTAATCCAGAATGTCCAGCCATGCTAAGATCAATCCATAAGTCTCCTCCAAGCAGAAATAACCGAAAGACAAATTTTCATCTTTCTCTGAATCAGTGGTTCTCAACCTGTGGGTCGGGACCCCATTTGGGGTCGAACGACCATTTCACGGGGGTCGCCAAACGCAGTCCGCCATTTTTTCCCCCTTTTCCTTAGCTGTGCTACTCCCTTTTATTCTATTGGCTTTTGAAAGCCAATAGAATAGACTCTCTTGAATAGAGTCTAATTCTATTGGCTTTCAAAAGCCAATAGGAATTGTCCAGGCTTTCTCTGCCCTGCTGAGCCCGCCAAAAGTCCCATTCTGCAAACAGTGCTGCACCAGTTGAGTAGTCCTCGACTTACGACCGGTTGAGTAGTCCTCGACTTACGACCGGTTGGGGGTTGTGGCATTAAAAAGGTTGAGAACCACTGCTCTGAATAATTCTTGAAGTCAAAAGTCAAAGTTCAATTGATGTTTGTAATCCAAGAAGGTTAGCACCTTTCAAACAATCTATAGCTCCCATCATGCAGAAAACAACCCAGAATGTTTTTCTCTGTTTCCAGCTGCTCTCTGCAGAACTAAAAGCTTCCAAAAACATCAAAGAGGTTAGCTAGTTATCTATGTCTGGGCCTTATGCCAAGTTCACTCCTGGCACAACATGTTTAGTGCTATATCTCTGTGCCACCACTAGATGTCATTAGATGTCCATCTTCCAACACTTAAAGCGAAAATGTATTTCATAAACTTCACCCCAATATTCTGTGGAAGGGTGGGGCAGAAATCCCCTTCTCGCGTTTGGGGGCTTTCTTGCTTTTGGGGGATTTATTTTTTTCTATGGAATCAGGTTGCAAAGTAGTAGAAAAAGGACAAGTAGTCTCACCCAGTTCCAAACATTATGTTCACAATCTGCTCATTAGTGCTTTCTTTCTTTGCATTGGCCACATGAAGCCAGTAGCTTCGGACTAGCCCATAAATGCAGATAGTCTTTCCCCTGCCGGTTTGGAGGGCTTTCCTTGGATCAAATGGATCAACCACCATCTTTCCATGATCAAGGGTCCCTTCATTCTTTATCGCCTCTCTTGGGTGACTTTAGACCCCTTTAGGGCTTCCTGGCAGAGCAAAATCAGCTGTGAGAAGTGGAGCCCTGCTTTCCCTCGCCTGCATCACCACGATGCTAATCTTTTTGTATTTTCTTGAAGACATTTTGCCTCTCATCCAAGAAGCATCTTCTGTTCTGAAGAACCATCTTCAGAATTGAAGATATTTCTTGGATAAGAAGCAAAATGTCTCCAAGAACATAGTCCAGTTGCCTTTTGAAAAAGCACCTTTTGACCTCTTGACAAAACTACAGATGAGTGAAAAGACTTTTCATATGCAAACAGAAAGAAGACAGAGATAGAAATAGATCAAATAAGATAGAAGTAATTGCAAAGCTGGTAATAGGAAGAGTAAAATAAGCAAGGTGCCTTTAGGGTTAACTTTAACAGTAAGGAGTGGGAGTTTTAAGTGTGTCTAATAAAAGTTATTGCGGGGGGGGGGGAGAGACAAATGCTGTCTTTGCATCTGCTTACTGTATAATAAAAAAAGCCCTAATAATTGCTAATAGGCAATTTGGGTGAGCGATAAATTTCAGAGTTTCCGAGGCTCCTGCTTGGTTGAAGCTGTTTATTCAAATAGTACCCCTGGATGATTTTCTGTCAAAATGGAGAAAATGCATCAGTTCCAGTTTCCTGTTGGTTATTGACCAAATTTTTCATTAGAGAAATAGAAATCAGAGTGGCAGTCATACAAAATTAGAAAACCATTGTACTTTTCTTTTTATTTATGATCTAGATGCATCCTGGTTACCTTAAATTCTACTGCAATGGATGGAAACTAATCAAAGACAAAAGCAACCTAGAACTAAGGATAAATTTCCTGACAGTTAGAACAATCAGTGGAGCAACCTGCCTCCAGAAGTTGTGAATGCTCCAATACTGGAAGTTTTTAAGAAGAGACTGGACAACCATTTGTCTGAAGTGGTATAGGGTTTCTTGCCTGAGCAGGGGATTGGACTAGAAGACCCTTCCAATTCTATTATTGTTATTATTGTTACTTTCATGATCCAGATGGTAACAGCTAGGCAGCCTCTAGACAGGCATGTCAAACTCACGACGTCCTGTGACATTGTGCAACGTATTGCAACTTTTTCCCCATTGCAGGCAATGGGATGGCCGCGGTTTCGTCATGATGCATCTGGCCCGTGGGCCGGCAGTTTGACATGGCTGCTCTAGACCAGTGGTGGCGAACCTATGGCACATGCGCCAGAAGCGGCACTCAGAGCCCTCTCTGTGGGCACACCTGCCGCCGCCAGCTCCCGCAGGTCCATTAGGCCACCGCTGGTGCCAGGAGCGGCAGCCCCACACAGCACAAAGGAGATAAAGCAGATGGCTAGCAAGCTCAAGTAGAGGTGGTAGAGCACGCCCCCATATGCTCGCTGGCCTCGCCTTGCCCCGCAGCAATGGCACCCCTGCCCTACCCCCTGCCTCAACCCAAAGGATGAGCCTCTTGCCCAGCGCCCCACCTACCTCTGGATTTCCCCCAATCCTGCCCAGCCCCCACAGGCATCTTGCCACAAGCAACATCTATGTGGCCACGTCCACCCTGGCCATGCCCACTCAGTCTGCCATCACCACTACAGCCACTCCCACCCAGTGGGCCATGCCCTCCCCAAGGGCATCAGAATACTGATACGGCCCTGGCACTTTACAATAAATAAGTGGATTTTGGGTTGCGGTTTGGGCACTCGGTCTCTAAAAGGTTTGCCATCACTGCTCTAGATAGTTCTTTATTTCTCTGGGGAATGGTTCAACAAATGGCCCTCCAGCGGCCAGTATGGCTCCACCCTCAGCCCCAACAACAGCCCATAGATTACCGGGTAAGTCCACAAGGCAAATGTCCAGGCATAAGACAAGGTCAGTTTTGAAGGCAAAGTCCTCAGGACTGGGGCAAGACAAACAGCAGGCCATAAAACAAGGTGGGTCTAATGTTACGGCTTCCCTACATGTGTCCCATCTGACTCCTCTTCAGGCTGGAGTTCGCAACAACCGCAAGACACAAATTGTGTTTCCCAGAGAGGCTCCTGGTCCTCATCTTCTGACTGCATTTCTGAGAGGATTTGGGCCCCTTTGAGGCCTCCTCCAATCTCTGCAGAGCCTTCATGGTGGCTGCTCTTGAGGGAAGCGGGTTCAAATCCTCCTGGAGGTTTTTCTCCATCTCCACAGACGGTTCCTGGACAGGAAGATACAGAAGCTGCTGTCTCTGGAGACACCGATGCCTTTCTCGGGCAAGGAACGTTTCCTCCTACTCCCATGCCCATCATCCCTGCCGTCCCACCACCTACGCTCCTCTTTCCCGCCCTTTCGGGCATTCCTAGCACTTCGCGCAGAGTCCACCAGGAGGCATGCTCAGCTTGCAGGAGGGAACTGAGCATGCCCGGGGCTTTTCCACTACCACAACTCACATGTTGACTTTGGCTTTCCATGGAAGAGGATTGAAGCGTGTCTGCCCTATGTGCTTCCTCTCCCCCTCTATGAGCCAGGGTCGGGAGGCGCAGATGCTGCCGCGAAGCCTTGCAAGACGTGATCCCGACGAGACTCCCGAGTTCAGTGGGTGGCGTCTCTTCCCGTGCAAAGGGATCCCACGCTGGAGGCGAGCGTGGAGACGGGCCAAGTTTTTCCACGAGGTGGGAGTCCGGGGTCACATGTTGCCCTGCCGGTCTTTCCCCTGCTTTGACCGGGCGGAGGGGGGAGCAAAGGAGAGAAATGGGGGTCGCCAGAAGGGAGCAGCTGTTTCCCCCCATTTCCTGGGGGAACCTGGCATGGGGGGGAGGGGGAAGCTGGTCCGAAGTCCCCCTGCCGGCTCTGGGTGCAAGACCGGGGCCCCGGGTGGGAGGACCGGGACTGGGGTGCTGCTTCCCTTGCCTCTCCCCACGACCTACAAGGGGCTCTGCCGGGAGACAAAGAAGGGAGAGAATGCGGAGACGCATCATTCGCACCCGATGTCCGGTTGGGCTGCTGTTTCCCAAACCTCTTTCAAGCCTGGGAGTTGAAGTCCATATTTATCTTCATTTGTCCATCTTTGGAAAAGCGTGGATTAGGCTAAGACGTGAGGAACGTGTTTGTCGGAGTTGCATGAATCAGAAGCTCATCTTAGGCTCTCAATGGTTCATTCATTCGGGTGTTTCCTCTGTGTATCGGATGGTGGCTTGTTAATTCAGGCTTCTGAAGTTCTCAAAGGGGGTTGGGCCAGATTGATTAATGGGGTTCTGAGGTCGAAAGTATTACTATAAGTTCAAATGTTGATTCATATTCTCATGAAATCGATTGATATGCTGTAGATCTCATCTCAATTGCAGTTTTGTGACTTGAGACATTTATTGTTTATAGGATTGTTCATAACCCTAACTCTCTTTTGAAATCATTAGAATAAATAACTAGGAAACAGAAACCCAGAACATATTTTAAATGTGTTTTGAGTTTTTGATAGAAGTTGATCAAGAAGGATTCCTCTGAATATGCTCCAGCTGCACAGAAGTTAAAGTACCTAAGAGGATTCCCCACTTTCTTCCCTGACTTTAGTGGTTTTTAAGATCGGGATGATTTTTCGCTGGTTAAATTAGACACCCTGTTTTCCTGGTACTTTCTTTGGTTTTCCATTTTGGATATGTAAACTGCAAATCTTTAGTGTTTAAATAAACTAGGATCAGATCCTCCACGCTTAAGAGGGTGGGGGAACTTCACTTTACCGCAGGGGTCTTCAAACTTGATTCTTTTATGACTTGTGGACTTCAACTCCCAGAATTCCCCAGCCAGCATGCCTGCTGAGGAATTATGGGAGTTGAAGTCCACAAGTCATAAAAAGGCACAGTTTGAAAACCCCTGCCTTAAAGTAAGGTTCTTTCAAGCCTGTGTTTCATGCAAACTTTGCCTGTCCTGTTGGTTAACCAGTTTGGAGTCAGGGCAAATTGTGTGAAGCAGCCTTTGTGTTGTAGTGTGACTTTGTTCTCAAAAAGGAAGTGCTAAAAAATAAAAAGTGAGCATCCTAAACCAGCATCATTTCCTTGGCATTTCATGTGAACACAACCTTTATGCCATCGTTTGAAAGTTGTTCCTTCTCAGAATCATTGCCCTCAGTATTATTCCATGTTAGGGTCTCTTTCCTTTTCCTCATTAAGACCCCTGACAAAAGATAAACCTTTCTCTCTTGGGATGAGCCATTTTTGGAACTTCCTCCTTCTCTCTTCTCTATGGCTCCAGTTATTTACAACCATACAAAGTTAAAAACAAGAGTGTGGAACATCCTTAATGAATGTCTAATGCCTAAATGCCTCAATATGAAGCACGGGAAACGTGTAAAAATTCTGTATTCCATTCCAGTTTATTAAGCTCCTTGAATTCTGGCATCTTGTATGATCCTTAAGTGTAGGGTATATATGATCTTAAATTTAAAAAACAGCTAGCCTACACTTTGGGAAAAAGGAAATAGAAAATCCTCCAAATATAAAACATTTCTTTTATAATCCAATATAAAATATTCCATGTGTTGATGTAAGCTAGGACCATATTTTGCACCACGCTTGATAGAGAGACAGAAACACAAATACCCAGAGGATCCATCTGCTCAATACCACTGCAATCCTTTACCAGCTTTGCTTTCATGAGGATGAATGTTGTTCAGTGGTTAAGTCCACCACCTTCTCATTTTTTCAATTTATTTTCTTTTCCATCCCAGATGCAGAAACTAGAATCATCTCAACAATCTTCTAATAACAAAAAGTTAACCCTTGGATGAAGAGGCCTGAATAGCCTTTGGTCAGTTCTGCAGTTACCCGAATAGTCCTATGAATTGAAAGGTGTTTGGAGATGCACAAGATTCCTCCGACCTATCTGGAATTTCTTTGCAGGACAGACAAAGAATGCAGAAACAACCCTTAGCAAGTGAGGGAACTGGAAAAGACCCCTCTGCTGTTGAGCCTGGCAGCTGTGGGAAGATCTGGGCAAGAACTGAAGATGCTGGAGAAGAAAACCATCATCCGTTCAGAAATTCAGCCTGGAACTTCAGAAACATCCAATACCAGAAGACTGAAGGTCCCCGAGGACTTTGCAGCCGACTCCACAACTTTTATAGGCAGTGGCTGAGCTTAGAAAAGCACACTAAAACCCAAATGTTGGACCTGGTTGTTCTGCAGCAGCTGCTGGCCCTTCTGCCCCCCCAGATGGCAAACTGGTTGCAGGAGTGTGGAGCAGAGACCAGCTCTCAAGTGGTGGCCCTGGCGGAAGGCTTCCTCCTGAGTCAGGCAGAGGAGCAGAAGGAGCAAGTCGAATTGCAGGTGAAAGACCTTCATGTTTGAAGTCCAGAAGAATGTGTTTGAATTTTTCACCCCTCGCTTCCCTACTTCTCTGATCTTCATAATATGTGGATATGTTTTACTAGTTCTTGCAGGACATTGTTCCATTATCCATGCTAGAACATAGACTGGAGATAGCTGTTTCTTCCTTACATTCTAGGCTCATTGATTGATATTGGGACATTGTTGTTGTTTTTAGAGAACAAGAATCCACTTCATGTTGTGTAATGTCTTATTCAAGTCTTTCCCTCTGCAGAGCAGAGATCCTATGAGACTCATGAATCCATCAAACCCCCTCAGGAACTGTTTTTCAGGAGGATCTATCAGGAATCTGCAAGTCAGGACATCTCAGATGGTAATCAAAAATCCACCCATTCCCAAGAGAGGTCCCACCTGTCTTATCTTCTATATCTCCTGTTCTGTTGATTGCCTCCTGCCATTTTATTAATTATCCATTTAAAATTTCTCCCTCACAGGGAAGAATAGAACGAATTTGACTGCTTTTAATGGTGGTGCTGAAAGAGTGGTTAAAACTCCAAGTCAAGTAAGAAAGGTATAATAAAACAAAATTTTCTCAATGTTAGTTTTTTTCTGAATAGTAATTCTATTATTCTTTGGCACAGAATTGTGCAATAATGGAAAGAATCACATTGGCACCTTACACCTTCCAAAACACCTTGTTCATAGCCAGCGATAAGAAAAATAATGGCACCAGGTTAAAAGATGAAGCAGACTGTTAAAATCCAAAGAGGGTGGGCAGATCAATGTCCTCCAGCCTTTAAAGGAATTTCTAATACTGCAATTTGTGCCTGGAATCCAGCTTTGGAAAGGATGAGAAATACTCTTCCCAAGCAGCTTTCTCTTCTTCAGCCATTGGGTTGGGGTACAAGCAGTGGATTCCTTGTGATCTGAGGAGCAGCAGAAACAGGGTTTGTGTCCATTTGTCTCTTGATAACAGCCATGTAAATCCCTGGGTACCTCTCAAACAACTTTAATGAAGGTTTTGAGCATGGATAAGATTATTTGTTCTGGAGACACCACAAGCCTTTTATTTAAGTAGTAAAAAGAACCCCTCCACCTGTATTTTCTTCTGCAACCACTGGGTGTATGGGAGTGAGTGATGGGTGGGGGTTCCAAGGCCCATACCAGTTGATTCTCTCCAGATGCTGAAAGTCTTGCTGATGGATGGGGATAGATAGACAGACCCTGATGAAAAGTGAAATTAGTTTTACTGATTTGCCTGAAATATATATCTTTGCTTATAATTACTTAAACAATAGGAAAGATCTTGAAAATCTTTCTGATTTTTCTTCTGTTTTCTTCTCATTCAGGAGGGTCTTGTGTCCTTTAAGGAGGTGACTGTGTATTTCTCTGAAGAGGAGTGGTCTCAGCTAAATGCTGACCAAAAAGCACTGCATTGGGAAGTCATGCTAGAAAATCATAGGAACATGGCCTCTTTGGGTAAGAATATGCTACTCTCTAGTCAGAGTCTTCAGAAGACATTCTGTAATTAGATATATTAGCACTTTCTTTTTATTATTATTATACTTTTATTAAAGGAATTTTATCAGAATAAAAACAATACAAATTTTGAAGAGGAAATAAAGAAGATAGAGTAATGGGATTAGCGAATAAGAAAAAAGTATAAAATTGAAAAGAAAAGACAAAATAATGTTATAATTTGTGCCCTCTTTCTAAGGTTACACCGTTTCCTCCTTTACATCATTTATCTTTTCCAGTCTTCAACTAAAGTTTGATAAAAAGTTCATTTTTCTTTTTCTTTTTAGTAAAAAGTCCAGTGGTTTCCAATCACTAATATACTGTCCTTTCCTTAATCAGAGTCAATTTAATTACCATTGAGAATTCTATCATCTTCCCCAACCATTCCACTATTCTAATTATGTAGAGCCCTTCCAGCTTTTTGTGTATAATAGTATTATTATGGGTATCATACTCAGAAAAAATCTTCAATGACTGTTGATTAGTGCCGAGATAAAGTGTTCCGATTTCAGCTGGATATTAATCTTTAAAGTTCTCTGTATCACTGAATATCGTTGACCCCAAACTTTTCTAGCTTTTTTACAAGTCCACTAGAGCACGACAAAATGATCCTTTATCTTGTCCACATTGCCAATATAAGCTTGAGGTACATTTATACACTTCTGAATTTTTTTCTGTTCATTTTCACATTCCTCAGCCTGTTTAGAGGTTTTAGCAATTACAAATTCATCTTTTCTACACAAGTAAGTGTCAGAATCCAATTATATTTCATCTCTATTTATCAACTATAGAAAACCCCATTTCTGCCCTCTCTGGATTCTGTCATAGGATGAAGGGAAGGGGGTGAACAAAAGGGCTTTATGGCCCTCACTTCCTTCAGTACACTTCAAAGGGACTGGATGTGGATATCACCAACAGGACTAACCATAACAATGGGGGTATTACCTTTCATGTACTCCTCTCTGAAATCTCCCTCCAGCCGGAATAAGGAAAAGGGGGTGGGAGTGTAATGCCTGAGACTGTCGCTGGAAGAAGGGGGTGATTGGGTAGGGTGGGTCCTTACAGTAAGATTCAAATTCTGCTTTATGTTATTGGATATTATAGTTCCCTTTACCTGAAATTTTTCTGATAAGTTGAAAACTACTGACAATTACAGTGCATTCAGAAAGTATTCAAACATCCCTCACTTTTGCCAATTAAGTTTTGCTGCAGTCTGATTTACAGCTGTTGAAATTCATTTACTTTATCATTAATCTACCCATAATGACAAAGTGAAAACAGTATCAATTCAGTACTGAATTGATTAAAAAACAAAAATTAAAATATCACACATTGGCATAAGTATTCAGACCCTTCACTCGCTACTTTGTTGAAGCATTTTTGGCAGCAACTACAACCTCGACTCTTTTTGGGCATGACACGACAAGCATTATTTTATCTAACTAGAATCTTTTTGATAATATGAAAACTATATTTTTTTCCATTCTTGACTTAATTTGGTATTCCCACAGCTCAAGTTCTAATGGCTCTTGACATGTGATCCATTGTCTTTGCTTGCTGCTTTTCTTTCTGCTGAGAGCCATTAGGATGTTTTGGGGCACAGCCTGAGTTTATATAACATCAACAATAATAATAATAATACAGTGATATTTAATCTATGGTTTTTCCCTTGCTATACAAAGCTAGACTTACCCTTCCAAAATTTTAATCAAGAAAGTATGGATCAATTTCTTGAAGGGCTTCTCTGCATCTAAAAAGATTGAAGCATTATATTCAAATTCGTATGCTTTGCTGTTTTTCCCTAAAGTTATTTTCATTTTTTTTTCTTGTGAAGGTAATAATGGGGAGGAAAATGAAGATTCCAAGGAACTATTCCAAGTGATCACTCGTGGATACAATATGAAGAACCCTATAATTGTAGCTGAAATAGAAAGCCATGAGAGAAACCAGTCAAATAATTGCAATCAGGAAAGTTCATCTTCTGTTCATTTCCCGACTGAAGTTTCTGTGGCCCAACAAGGAATAATAAAAAACAAATATATTGGAAAACAGATAAAGGTATTAATAAACAAATTAGATGTAAATAAATAGTATCAATCCCAAACCAAAGGAGATTATATATGTAGAGAGAATGTACAAAATTACAAATGGACCTTGTCTGTTCCTCATAAAAATGGATCCTTTTAAACCATTCTTCCTCTATAGCAGAAATGAGAATGGGAACTTCCTCTGAAGTGTGTGATTAAAAAAAACACTAATAATCCAAAAATTATTCATGGGAAAGGGAGAGGAAAATCTCCTGAGAAATGCCTATGGAGATTCTCAGACATCCAGGTCATGGTTGTCCCAAAGATACTTTTCCTAAAGGCAATTGGATTTTGTGTTTTCTTGAAGATGTTTTGCTTCTTATCCAAGAAGCATCTTTTGTTCTGAAGAAGCATCAGAACTGAAGATGCTTCTTGGATAAGGAGAAAAATTTCTTCAAGAAAATAAAAAGCCCAGTTCCTTTGGAAAAAGTACTTTGCCAAATCTACAGAGGAGTGCAAAGGTTTTCATATATAGAAAAAATAAAAATATATAGATCAAGTAAAATAGACATAGTTGCAAAGCCATGGTAATAGGAAGAGTAAAATAAAGTGCAGTTACTATTACTTTACAAGTAAGGAGTGAGGATTTAAGTATGTCTAATAAAAGTTTGTCGGGGAAAAATGTTTTCTTTACATCTGCTTACTGTACAATAATAAAAGTCCTAAGAATTGCTAATAGGCAATTTTGGGGGGAAGGATCTGAGTGTGGGACAAAGTTCAGAGTTTCAGAGGCTCCTGCTGGGTTGAAGCAGTTTATTCAAATAGTACCCCTGGTGATTCTCTGTCAAACTGGAGGAAATGCACCAATACCAGTTTTCTGTCGGCTATTGTCCAAATTTTTCATTAGAGAAATAGAAATCAGAGTGGCAGTCATACAAAATTTAAAAACTATTGTACTTTTTTTTATTCATGCTCGTCTAGAGACATCCCAGTTACCTTAAATTCTATGGATGGAAACTAATCAAAGAGGAGCAATCTAGAATTAAGGAGAAATTTCCTGAAAGTACAATTAATCAGTGGAACAACCTGCCTCTAAAAGTTGTGAATGCTCTAACACTGGAAGTTTTTAAGACAACCGTTTCTCTGAATGTTTCTTACCTGAGCAGGGGTTGGACTAGAACACCTCCAATGTCCCTTCCAACTTTATTATTATAATAATAATTATTATTACTATTATTGTTATGACCCAGGTGGTAACGGTTAGGCAGGCCTCTAGACCAGGGTTACCAAACTGCTGGCCCACGGGCCAGATGCGTCATGCAGAATCGGAATACTCCATTGCCGGCAATGGCAAAACCATCCTGATACATTGCACGACATCATGTGACGTCGTGAGTTTGACATGCCTGCTCTCTACAGTTCTTTATTTCTCTTGGGAATGGTTCAACAAATGGCTCTACAGCAGCAGTAAGGCTCCACCCTCAGTCCCACGAACAACAGACTATAGATTACCCAGCAAGTCTACAAGGCAAAAGTCCAGGCATAAGACAAGGGCAGTTTCAAAGACAAAGTCTTCGGTTTCTTCCCTCTTCATTTGTCCTCCAAGGAGCCTCCATTGTGAGGTAAAATTTCTGGAACATCCACTAGTTTCAGCTTTTCCCCCACTGTGAAGCAGCTTTTTTTCCCCTTCATCCTTTCCTTGGACACAAGCAGCCTCTTGGCCTTCCTGGTGATCCTGAGGCACCTGGAGCCAAGAATTTGGTTGTGGCTTCCCTGCCTGTGTCCCATCTTCCTCCCCTTCAGGCTGGAGTTTGCAACAACCGCAAGACAAAAATTGTGTTTCCCAGAGAGGCTCCTGGTCCTCATCTTCTAACCGCCTGGGCGTTTCTGACAGGACTTGGCCCTTTTTCTTCAATATCTGCAGAGCCTTCAGAGCAGTTGTTCTTGAGGGAAGCGAGTTCAAATCCTCCAGGGAGATTTTTCTCCATCTTCACATACGCTTCCTGGACAGGAAGATGGAGAAGCTGCCGCCTCTGGAGACGTGGCGTCTCCTTTCTCGGGCAAGGAACCTTCTCTCCTACTCCCATACCCATCATCCCTGCCCTCCGCTTTCTACTCTTTCCCGCCCTTTCGGAAAAAAATTGTGTCAGTTCGCACAGAGTCCACCGGAGGTCGCGCTCAGCTGCAGTAGGGAACTGAGCATGCGCCGCGCTATTCCTCTGGCCCAAGTCTGCCCTTTCTGTTTCCTTTCTCCCTCTGTGAGCCTGGATCGGGGCTTTTGCGAGAGGCGCAGAGGCTGCCGGGAAGCCTTGCGGAGACGCCGATCCCGACGAGACTCGTGAGTGGCGGCTCTGCCCGTGCAAAGGGGTCCCGCGCTGGAAGGGAGCGTGGAGACGGGCCAAGTCTTCCCCCGGGGTGGGAGTCCGCGGTCCCATGTTCCCCTGCCGCCCTTTCCCATGCTTTGACCGGGCGGAGGGGGGAGCCAAGGAGAGAAATGGGGATTGCCAGAAGGGAGTGGGGAGCCTCTGCATCGGGTGGGGGAGGGGAAGGATTGCCGGAAATCCTCCTGGAGAAAAGAATAAACTAGGATCAGATCCTCCAGGCTTAAGAGGGTGGGTGAACATCATTTAAAGTGTGTTGTTTCAAGCCCTGTGTTTCATGTGAACTTTTCCTGTCCGGTTGATTAACCAGTTTGGGGTCAGGGCAAATTGTGTGAAGCAGCCTTCGTGTTATAGTATGACTTTGTTCCCCGAAAGCCAGCACTGAAAAACGAATTGAGCATCCTAAGCCAGGGTCCTTTCCTTGTTATTTCATCAGATGTGAACTTAACCTTCATGGCATCGTTAGAATGTTGTTCCTTCCCAGGATCATTTCACTCAGTATTATTCCATGTTAGCGGTCTTCTTCCTTTTCCTCACTAAGACACCTGACAACTTTTCTTTCTCGGGTCAAAGCATTTTTGGAACTTCCTCCTTTTCTCTTCTCTATGGCTCCAGTTACTTACACACATGCAAACTTAAAAACAAGAGTGAGGAACTTCCTTAATTAATGTCTAAAATGCCTAAATGTCTCAACCTGAAGCAGAAGAAACATGAATCAAAATTCTGCATTCCATTCCAGTTTCTTAAGCTCCTTGACTTCTGGCATCTCTATGAACCCTAAGCGTAGGTTGACCAATCTCTTCTTAAAAACTTCTAGAATGGAAGCTTTCTCAACTTCTGGAGGCAAGTTGTTTCACTGATTAATTCTTCTAACGGTCAGAAAATCTCTCCTTAGTTCTAGGTTGCTTCTCTCCTTGATTACCTTTTATCCATTGTTTGTTGTCCTGCCCTCAGGTGCTTTGGAGAATAGCTTGACTCCCTCTTCTTTGTGGAAGCCCCTGAGAACACTGAGATCATGTCACCCCTGGTCCTTCTCTTCATTAAGCTAGACATACCCAATTCAGAAGCAACAGTTCTTTATATGTTCTAGCCTCAAGTCCCCTAATCCTCTTTGTTGCTCTTCTCTGCACTGTTTCTAGAGTCTGAAAACCTTTTTTACATCGTGGCAACGAAAACTGGATGCAGGATTCCAAGTGTGGCCTTACCAAGGCATTGTAAAGTAGTATTAACATTTCAGGTGATCTTGATTCCATTCCTCTGTTAATACAACCTAGAACTCTGTTGGCTTGTTTGGCAGCTGCAGCACACTGCTGGCTCATAGTTAAGTGATTGTCCACTAGGACTCTGAAATCCCTCTTACAGTTACCACTATTGAGAAGTACCATCTATATATCTGCATTTGATTTTTCTTGCCTGTGTAGAACCTACTTTTTTCCCCACTGAATTTCATTTTGTTAGATAGTGCCCAATGGTCAAGTCTGATGATGTTGAGTCTTTGCTTTCATGAAGATGAATGTTGTTCAGTGGTTAAGTCCACCACCTTCTCATTCTTTGAATTTATTTTCTTTTCCATCCCAGATGCAGAAACTAGAGTCATCTCAACAACCTTCCTAACAACAAAAAGTTAACTCTTGGGCGAAGGGCCTGGATATCCTTTGTGGTCAATCCTGAAGTTACAGGAATAGTCCTATGAATAGAAAGGTGTTTGTAGATCCGCAAGATTCCTCCGACCTATCTGGAATTTCCTTCCAGGACAGACAAAGGATGCAGAAACAACCCTTAGCAAGTGAGGGAACTGGAAAAGGCCCCTCTGCTGTTGAGCCTGGCAGCTGTGGGAAGATCTGGGCAAGAACTGGGCAGAAGATGCTGGAGAATAAAACCATCATCCGTTCAGAGATTCAGCCCTGGAACTTCAGAAACATCCAATACCAGAAGACTGAAGGTCCCCGAGGACTTTGCAGCCGACTCCACAACTTTTATAGTCAGTTGCTGATGTTAGAAAAACACACTAAAACCCAAATGTTGGACCTGCTTGTTCTGGAGCAGCTGCTGACCCTTCTGCCCCCACAGATGGAAAACTGGTTGCGTGAGTGTGGAGCAGAGACCAGCTCCCAAGTGGTGGCCCTGGCGGAAGGCTTCCTCATGAGTCAGGCAGAGGAGCAGAAGGAACAAATCGAATTTCAGGTGAGAGACCTTCATTTTTGAAATCCAGAAGAATGTGTTTGAATTTTTCACCCCTCCCTTCCCTACTTTTCTGCTCTTCATAATATGGCAATGTTTCACTAGTTCTTGCAGGACATGGTTCCATTATCCATTCTAGAAGATAAACTGGAGATAGTTGTGTAAGGACCCACCCCACTTTGCATCTTAAGAAGACAGAACTCTTGGAATAATTCTTCCAACAGGAATCCTTTATTAAGAGAAAATGATTGCAGGCATGCTAGACAGGACTTGGGGTTCAAGCTCTTCCATTCAAGGTTTTAAGGGGTTCCCCAGTAGTCCCACCCAATCAACCCCCCTTCCAGTGATAGTTTCAAGTATCACAATTCCACCCCCTTTCTTCTTTCTTCCGTCTGCATGGGGACTTCAGATAACTACATGAAAGGCAACTACCCTCCTTTGGTATGTTAACGCTTCGAGGTTACAATAAACACACATTCAGCATTCAGCTCTTTGAAGTGTAAAGAAGGAAGTGAGGGCCATAAAGCCCCTTTGTTCTCCCCCTTCTCTCCCTCTTATGGCAGAATCCAGAGAAGGCAGAATTGGGAGTTTCTATATTTGATAATTTAAAGATGAAATATAATTGGATTCTGACATCCGGCCCCTCTTAACAATAAGAGAGATCCACCTGAAAGAAAACACAAGTATAAAATTTAGTCAGGCTTGTTAGGATACTCTGTGTGAAACTTCTTCAATAGCTTCGGGGCTCTGACATGACGTTTATGGACCCACTCATTTTGTGAGGGAGGTAGGTGTTTCCAGGCAACTAGGTACTGAGTTGCCCCATGATATCTCCTAGAATCAAGGATTTCCTTTATTTCGAAGTGTTGTTCACCCTCCACCATGAGTGGAGGTGGTGGTGGGGGGATTTTTGGCCGTAGATGTGACTGATGCTCTCTTTTCAGCAAGCTGCAATGAAAAATTGGGTGTATTTGCCTGAGGTTTTTGGGTAATTCTAATTCTACTGTTACTGGATTTATGATTCTTTTAATTGGAAAAGGTCCTATATATTTTGGTCCAAGTTTTTTACAGGGCTGTAGGGACTTTAGGTATTTTGTAGATAAGTACACCATTTCTCCTATAATGAATGGTGTAGGCTCAACCCTTTTTTTATCGGCTTGTGCTTTGTATGCCCGCCTAGCTTCATCTAGTGATTTTCTGACTATTGGCCAGGTGTTTTGTAGGTTTTCCATCCATTCTTTCAGTGAAGGGATCGTTGGTTCTTTTGGGGTTAACTCTGGCATAGGGTTGAAACTTTGACCGTTGGCTATTTGAAAAGGAGTGTAGCCTGTGCTGGAGTGGACTGCATTATTGTAGGCAACTTCTGCAAAAGGAAGTAAGTCCGTCCAATCACTCTGTTGGAAATTTAAAAAACATCTCAAATATTGCTCAAGTACCGACTGGCAGCGTTCCGCTTGTCCATCTCCTTGAGGGTGGTGGCTAGATGTCAATCCCTGAGTGGTCCCTAAGAGGGATAAAAATTCCTTCCAAAATGCAGACGTAAATTGCACTCCCCTATCAGAGATGATGCGTTGGGGTGCCCCGTGCAATCTGTAAATGTGCTGGATGAAAAGTTTTGCTAAGGCCTTTGCAGTGGGAATTTTTTGGCAAGGGATAAAGTGCACCTGTTTGGAAAATAGGTCCGTGACTGTCCAGATAACAGTATTCCCATTGCTTTCTGGCAATTCCACTATAAAATCCATGGCTATTTCCCTCCAGGGGGCTGAGGGACTTGCCACTGGTTGTAATAGCCCTGGCGATTTCCCTTGCAACCTCTTTGCTGATGCACAGGTTGGGCAGCTGGCAACATAACTTTCTATGTCCTTTTTTATTGATGGCCACCAAAATTGCCGTTTAATTAAGTGTAAAGTTTTTACAAATCCAAAATGCCCTGCTGATTTTGTGTCATGGCAAAGGTGCATGAAAGTTAGTCTTTGAGTTGTTGGTATATATAACTTTTCCCCTACCCAAGGCAATCCGTCTCTCATTGTGCACACATGTTTGTTTTTCTGGAACCATTCATCTGTTTCCAAACTTTTTCTGAATTCAATCCCAGTTTGGCTGTCCAGTTGTGGTTTTATTTTGGCTTGGGTTCTTGTGGTTACTGGCGCTGCCAGTTGTGACTCTGCCATTATTGGTCTAGAGTCTGTGGTTCGTGCGCTGTTATATTGGGGCATGCGAGATAGTGCATCTGCCAGGAAGTTCTTTCTTCCTGGTAAATGTTTGAGCTTAAATTGGAATTGGTGAAAATGCTGGGACCAGCGGGCTTGTTTGGGATTGAGTTTCCTGGGAGTTTTCAGGGCTTCTAAATTTTTGTGATCAGTCCACACCTGGAAGGGGATTTTGTTGCCTTCCAGGAACTGTCGCCACGTGAGTAATGCCCAACGTATCCCATAAGCCTCCTTCTCCCATACGGGCCAGCGCTGTTCTGTTTCCGTGAGTTTCTTGGATGTATATGCACAGGGTTGCAATACTGCATCATCATTTTCTTGTAATAGCACAGCCTCCACTGCCACATCACTTGCATCTGCCTGTATTATGAAGGGCTTGTCCATGTCTGGGTGCCTTAGTAGTGGTTCGGCAGAAAAAAGTCTCTTTAGTCTCTCAAAAGCTGCTTGGCACTCCATTGTCCATGTTAGTGGCTGGCTAGGTTTTACTGAGGATGTTCCCTTCGTTTTTAGTAAGTTAGTGAGGGGCAAGGCTATCTGTGCAAATGAGGGGATGAATTGGCGGTAAAAATTTGCAAAGCCCAGGAAACTTTGTAGTTGCTTTCTTGTGCGGGGTGGTGCCCAATTTAGTACTGCTTTGACCTTCTCTGGGTCCATTTCAATGCCCTGTGGGGATATGCGATAGCCTAGGTAGTCTATCCTTTCCTGGTGGAATTCGCATTTTGAGAGTTTGGCATATAGGTGAGCGGCTCGCAGCTTCTTTAAAACCGCTCTGACAAGTTTGACGTGTTCTTCTTTTGTTTCAGTAAAGATAAGAATGTCGTCCAAGTAAACAAGGACCCCCTTAAATAGGTGCTCCCTTAGAACGTCATTGATTAATTGCATAAAGACTGCAGGGCCCCCTTGTAATCCAAATGGCAAGACTTTGAATTGATAGCACCCCATGGGGCAGTTAAATGCAGTCTTCCATTCGTCCCCTTCCTTGATTCTCACGCGATAGTAAGCTTCCCTTAAGTCTAGTTTAGAAAAAATTTTCCCTTTCGATAGGTGTGACAGCATGTCTTTCATGAGGGGCAGCGGGTATAGGTTGCTTTCACTGATTGTATTCAGGGCCCTATAATCCACGCATAAACGTAAAGAGCCATCCTTCTTCTCTCTAAAAAGGACCGGGGCAGCCACTTTAGGCTTGGCTGGCTCAATGAAACCTCTCTCCAGGTTTTTTTTTATAAATCTTTCCATTTCCTCCTTCTCCTTTGGGCTCATGGAGTATAATCTGGGCTTCGGGAGTTTTGCCCCAGGCTTGAATTCAATGGTACAGTCTGTGGGTCGGTGGGGGGGAAGCTCATTCGCCCTCTCCTCACTGAAGACTTCAGCAAGGTCCCTATATTCCTCTGGTATTTCTGTTAATCTTTTTTCCTCTCCTATGGATGCTTTTTCTATTCTTGATTCTGGTAGCCTCCCTTGGGGTTTTAAGTCCATAGGGTCCCCCTTCGGGAATTTGATTTCTGTCGTCCTCCAATTTACCCAGGGGTTCCATTTTTTCAACCATTCCATCCCTAGAATCATTGGGCATTCCATACCTGGGGTCACCACAAACGTTAAGTCCTCTTCATGGTTGCCCAGGGAGAGGTGTATTGGCAGAGTGGCTAGGGTAGCTGGCACCCCCCCTGCTATGGATCCATCTAGCTGGCCAAATGAGATTGGTTGTTCCAGTCTCCTGGATGGGATGCCCAGATTCCCCACGAGTGTTGGGCTAATGAGACAGCGGGTGCAGCCAGAGTCTATTAAGGCTTTCACCTTCACAGCTTCGGGCATGGGGGGGATTAATATACTCACTGTTTTGAAGATGGGTGTGATACATCCACTTACCAGGGGTTCGCCCTCCGAGCTGTCATCTGAGGCATCCACCGTCCCTGTGGTGTAGGCTGGAGTTCTTTCCCCTTGGTGAGCAGAGGTGGGGGTTTCTGCAATTTCCATCATTTTCATGGCTGTTTCTTTTGGCTTAGCTGAATACCCTCTGGGTTTGTTGATTGGGGATCTGTCTGGGTTGTGCTGGGGGGCCTTTGAGCGGCATTCTACAGCTCGATGCCCTTCTCTTCCGCACTTGAAACACCCCATTTGCTTCTTGGCTGTATCCGATGATTTCACCGGTTGGTGTGTCAGCTCAGGCGGGGGGCGGCTCCATTGTTTTCTTCGGCGGTGCCTCTTCAATATGTCGATCTCTGCTTCCTCTGCCAAGACGTACCATTCCTCAAGTCGATGTGGGTCCCCTCGGGGCAGGCAAGCATCATATAGATCATAGTTTAGTCCGTCTTTGAAATGGCCAAGGAGGATGTCTTCTGGCCAATTCAGTTTGCTGGCAATGGCCCGGAATTCTTGTGTATACTCGGCCACTGGGCGTTTGCCCTGCCTCATCGTTGTTATTCTTTCACGGGCTTTGCGATCAGCCAGGGGGTCTTCAAATCGTCTTCTCAAAGAGGACATGAAACGGTTGAAGTTACTGAGTTCTGGGGCATTGGAGTCATGCAAGTTCACTACCCAATCCGCAGCTGGTCCATCCAGGGCAGATTGCACGATCCGGATGCGGGCTTTGTCGCTGGGAATGTCCTGCCCATATTCCTCCATGTAGCTGAGTACTTGGGTTAGGAAAAACCCCAAGCGTGTTGGCTCCCCTTTGAATTTCACCTCCAACGGTGAACGTCTTGGAATGGATCGGTGCCTCCGTTGTGGGTGGTAGTGTCTTCCGTCCAGATTGCCATCTGTGGTCCGGTAGGGGGTGGGGGCTCCTGGATCAGTAGATGTCCCTGGGGTTGCAGGTTCCACGTCCCCCTCGGTGTCTCTCCCTTTGTGGCTCCAGGAACTGGGGCGGCCGTAGGGCTCAGTGTTCTCCTCTCCTAGGGAGCTGAGAGTTCTCTTCATCAGGTCAATAGCTTTCTCTAGGATCCAGTCTGAGTACGGTACCCAGCTTCCTCCCTCTTCACTTGCGTGCAGGGATTTCTCCATCTCCTGCTTCCATTCTGGTTGTTTGGTCCCCCGTCTCAGGGTCACCTTTCTTGATTCCTTTCTCCACTCACTTTTCTTTCCAACGTTCATCGACCAGCGAGGCTTGTGGTCTTGTGTCTCCACCACTTCTTCTCCCGAGGAATCTGACCTCTCAGATCCCAACATCTGGCAAGGTTCCAACTGGGTCAGCGGCTCTCTTTCCAGGGAGTTTTCCCCCTCTCTTTCTCCATTGTCTGACATGGTAAATTTTTTGCAAAATCCCCCGGCAAGGGTCTCCCTTCCAGGTGGATTAATTTTGCAAGTCCTGTCTAATGTAAGGACCCACCCCACTTTGCATCTTAAGAAGACAGAACTCTTGGAATAATTCTTCCAACAGGAATCCTTTATTAAGAGAAAATGTTTGCAGGCATGCTAGACAGGACTTGGGGTTCAAGCTCTTCCATTCAAGGTTTTAAGGGGTTCCCCAGTAGTCCCACCCAATCAACCCCCCTTCCAGTGATAGTTTCAAGTATCACAATTCCACCCCCTTTCTTCTTTCTTCCGTCTGCATGGGGACTTCAGATAACTACATGAAAGGCAACTACCCTCCTTTGGTATGTTAACGCTTCGAGGTTACAATAAACACACATTCAGCATTCAGCTCTTTGAAGTGTAAGGAAGGAAGTGAGGGCCATAAAGCCCCTTTGTTCTCCCCCTTCTCTCCCTCTTATGGCAGAATCCAGAGAAGGCAGAATTGGGAGTTTCTATATTTGATAATTTAAAGATGAAATATAATTGGATTCTGACAAGTTGTTTCTTTCTTACATTCTAGCCTCATTGAGAGATATTGTTTCTATAGAAGAAGAATCCGCTTCATGTTTTGTGATATCTTATTTATTTTTCTTTTCTTTTCTCCTGCCTCCTATTTCAAGTCTTTCATTCTGCAAACCAGAGATCCTATGAGGAGGAATCCATCAAATACTCATCAGGAGCGGTTTTCCAGGAGGATCTATCAGGAATCCGCAACTCAGGACATCTCAGATGGTAATCAAAAGTTCCACCCTTTCCCAAGAGAGGTCCCAGCTGTCTTACATTCTCTATCTCTTCTCTTCTGTAGAATGCCTTCTGCTATTTTATTAATTATCCATTTAAAAATTCTGTCTCCCTCACAGGGAAGAATAGAACGAATTTGACTCCTTTTTATGGTGATGCTGAAAGAGTGGTTGAAACTCCAACTCAAGTAAGAGATGATAAGAAATAACATTTTCAGTGTTAGTGTTTGCTGAATAGTGATTCTTTTATTAATTCTTTGAAGTGGAATTGTGCAAGGCTACTCAATAATAACGAAAGGAATCACATTGGCACCTTACAGCTTCTAAAACGCCTTGTTTATAGCCAGTGATAAGAAAAATAATGGCACCAGGTTAAAAGATGAAGAGATTGTTAAAATCAAAGGGGGTGGGCAGATCAAGGCCCTTCATCCTTTAGAGGAATTTCTAATATTCCAATTTGTGCCTAGAATTTGGGACCAAACAATCCAGACGACAAGTGGGATTCCTTTCACTGAATGGCCTGAAATGTACATCTTTGTTTGTCTTTAAAATCTTCCCTGTTTTTGTTCTGTTTTCTTGTCATTCAGAATGGCCTTGTGTCCTTTAAGGAGGTGGCTGTGTATTTCTCTGAAGAGGAGTGGTCTCAACTGGATGCCGACCAAAAAGCGCTGCATTGGGAAGTCATGCTGGAAAATCATAGGAACGTGACCTCTTTGGTTAAGAGCCCTTCCAGTTTTTTGTGTATAAAAGTCTCATTACAGTTATCATACTCAGAGACAATCTTCAATGACTGTTGCTTAGTGCCAGCATAAGGTCTTCTGATTACAGTTGGATATTAATCTTTAAAGTTCTCAGTATCAGTGAATGTCTTTGAATACAAACTTTTCTAGCTTTTTTACAAGTCCACCCAAAATGATCCTTTATCTTGTCGACATTTCCGATATTAGTCTGAGGTACATTTATACACTTCTGAATATTTTTCTGTTCATATTCCTCAGCCTGATTAAAGGTTTTAACAATTACGTATCGTTTGTACACAACGGAGATTCGAATTCTGCTTTATCTTGTTGAACACTATAGTTCCCTTTATCTACCTGGAATCTTTCTGACAATATGAAAACGACTGACAGTTATATCCTTTTGCCATTCTTGACTTAGTTTGGTATTCCTGCATCTCAAGTTCTAATGGCTCTCGACATGTGATCCATTGTCTTTTCCTGTGCTGACAGTCATGAAGATGTTTTGGGGCATAGCCTGATTTTATATCTGTTTCATATTCTCAATGTGGTATTTCTAATATTATGGTTTTAAACTATAGATCGGGTGTCAAACTCACAACATCACGTGATGTCTCATGACATATTGTGGCTTTTTTGCCATTGCCGGCAATGGGGTGGGTGCGGTTTGCCATGACGCATCCACCCCACGGGCCAGCAGTTTGACACCCCTGCTGTGGATTTAGCCTAAATTTATCATATCACAAAGATCCATGACATGCAAAGTCCAATTTCAAATCAGGAAAACCAAATCCTCAGCTCGTTACCTCTATAAAAGACACCTGGGAACCAGAAAGCTTGCAGTTTGATAGGGGATCAAATATTTATTTCACTTATTAAAATGCAATTCAATTTATATCTTTTTTGAAATGTGTTTTTCTAGATTTTTTCCCCTCATTGTAATTATAACATTCTCTTTATTCTGATCAACTCCTGTTTATTATCCAAACTATGTAGCAGACTACAAATTTCAATTTCAAATCAGGCAATCCAAACTTTTCCCTTTCGTTCGAATTTTGGAGAATTTGATATTTAATCTATGATTTTGCCCTAGCCATACAAAGCTAGATTTATCTTCCAAAATTTTAATCAAGAAAATCCAGATCAAATTCTTGAAGGGCTTCTCTGACAAGATTGGAGCAATTTGTTTTTTCATTATTTTCAAACTTCCTATTCTTTGCTCTTTTTCCCTAAAGTTATTTTTATTTTCCTGTGAAGGTAATGGAGAGGAATATGAAGATTCCTGGGAACTACTCCAAGTGATCACTCGTGGGTACAATACGAAGAACGCCACAGATCTAATGGAAGTAGAAAGCCATGAGAGAAACCAGTCAAATAACTGCGATTGGAAAAATTCATTTTCTATTCATGCACCAACTAAAGCCTCTGTCTTCCAACAAAGGAAAATAAAAAAGAAATATATTGGAAAACATAAAAAGTTATTCATAAAGAAATTAAATGTAAATAAATACTGCCAAACTCAAACCAAAGGAGAAGATTATATATGTAGAGACAGTGGAAAAAGTTACAAATGGACCTTGTCTCTTCCTCACAAAAATGGGTCCCGTACATCACAAAAAAGGACCCACGCAGGCGAGAAGCCCTATAAATGCATGGAGTGTGGAAAGAGCTTTATTTTTAGATGTTATCTAAAGTCACATAGAAGGATCCATACAGGAGAGAAGTCCTATAAATGCATGGAGTGTGGGAAGAGCTTTATTTTTAGAAGTTATCTTAGATTACATAGAAGGATCCACACAGGCGAGAAGCCCTATAAATGCATGGACTGTGGAAAAAGCTTCACTTCTAGTTCTTCTCTTACTTCACACTTAAGAGTCCATACAGGGGAGAAGCCTTATAAATGCATGGACTGTGGAAAGAGCTTCTCTTTTAGTACTGCTCTTACTTCGCATTATCGGATCCATACAGGGGAGAAGCCATATAAATGCATGGAGTGTGGAAAGAGCTTTACGACGAGCGGCAGTCTTACTTCCCATAAAAGGATCCATACAGGGGAGAAGCCTTATAAATGTATGGAATGTGGAAAGAGTTTTTCTACGAAGAGTTATCTTACCACCCATAAAAAGTTCCACTCAGGGGAGAAGCCCTATAAATGCATGGAATTTGGAAAGAGTTTTTCTACAAAGAGGTATCTTAACATCCATAAAAAGATCCACTTAGGGGAGAAGCCTTATAAATGCATGGAATGTGGAAAGAGTTTTTCTACCAGCAGTCATCTTAACACCCATAAAAGGACCCATACTGGGGAGAAGCCCTATAAATGCATGGAGTGTGGAAACAGCTTTAGGAACAGTAGAAGACTTGCTTCACATAAAAGGATCCACACAAGAGAGAAGACATATGAATGCACAGAGTGTGGAAAATGCTTGAGGTCACTCAGAAATCTTTCCATGCATGAAATGATCCACACAAAGGAAAGGCCTTATAAATGCATGGAATGTGGAAAGAGTTTTATTTTGAACAGTTATCTTAACTACCATAAAAGGACCCACACAGTGTAGAATCTCTGTAAGTCTGTGAAATAAGAAAAAAACTTCAAGGGGACCAATGGCCGAATGTTCCATATAATTCTGTTTCATTGTTATGCTTAGTTGTTGAAATATATGCATTTTCTAATTTATTGAATTAGGAAAGGGTTTTTTGAGTCTGACCGACACAACGTGAAGCCCAAGAGAGATGAATATACAGATGGAAACCAAATGCTAGGCATGTGGTGTTTTAATCATGAGGAATGGATTTTTGTAGCTGGTGTCATTTGAAGGTTATGCCATTTCAAATAAATAAGAGAACATCTTTTTTCTTCATGTTTATCCTATTTTCGATTATAAAGCACAAATCTCCAATAAAATTTATTTTCAGGCATACTATGGGAAAGACATAAATCAGGAAAGACTTGCAGAAGCTATAAGTAAATATAAATGACAAAGTAAATGTGATGCTAAAGAAGATACTTTATGAATAGAGCAGTTTAAGTAGCAATTGTTTTGCACCTAAGCTTTGTATAGCTGTCAGTAGAAGTTATATAATGAATTCTAAGATGTTGAAACTGGAAACGTCTTGGGATATTGTGCTAAATTACAAGAATGTTCAAAAAGGAAAAATCTGGTGACAGTGTAACATCAGAGCCTCTAATTTATACTTAATGCTACTGGATTTACAATCCCTACCTCAGTGTATTCAGTGTGGACAAGGGGCTCAGCTGAGAATGTATCCCAGTATTGAGCTGGAAAGTGATTGCTCTAAGAGTGATGTGATCAGGCAGACATTTAATAGGTGTGGCTTCTGCTAGAACAGCGGTTCTCAACCTATGAGTCGGGACCCCATTTGGGATTGAACGACCATTTCATGGGGGTCGCCAAACAACGCAGTCCGCCATTTTTTCCCCTTTTCCTTAGCTGTGCTACTCCCTTTTATTCTATTGGCTTTTGAAAGCCAATAGAATAGGCTCTCTTGAATAGAGTCTAATTCTATTGGCTTTCAAAAGCCAATAGGAATTGTTCAGGCTGTCTCTGCCCTGCTGAGCCCGCCAAAAGCCCCAGTCTGCAGACAGTGCTGCAAGTTGTCTGCAGCGAAGGCAAGCTGTCTGGAAGCTTCCACCCCTCCCTGCTGAGCAACTACTAAAAATGTAAGTAAAAGACGGCCAGGGGTGGGAGTTGAGAGGCCGGCGGGCGCAGGGAGGGTTGCTGGCGCATGTGGGGCCTGGCGAGTGCCTTACCTCCCTTGGGCTGGGCCAGCTGATGGCCCAGTTGGTGGTCGGCCTGCTCCGTCTCTGCCGCTTGCCAGCTATGCCTCGGCTGGCACGGGCAGCACCACACATGCGCAGTGCTCCCAGGCAGGGAAAGTCCTCGACTTACGACCGGTTGGATAGTCCTTGACTTACGACCAGTTGGGTAGTCCTTGACTTACGACCGGTTGGGGGTCGCGGCATTAAAAAGGTTGAGAACCACTGTGCTAGAAGCAGAAGGAGCTGCATCTCCCTGATGCATCTGTTCAAGTCAAAACTTTAAATCTTTCTTCCTCTATAGCGGAAATGAGAATGCAAACTTCCTCTGGAATATGAGGAGGTACACTGTGAAAAACTGAATTTAAGTCAATCAGTATGACTGCAGAAGCAGGGAACTTTTTTCGGTCAAAACTCCACATGATGTGAGAGAATAATCATATAGATACTAATTTGAGGATGAAGAAAGTTTCAGGATGAAGTGTTCCTCTTCCAGGGCTTCCGGTTCCAATTCGTGGCAGTGTGGTCAAGTGAAGGGAGTCGTCCCTTTGCCGATTGAGTTTCCCCTGCCGGTAGACCCCTTAGAGGGTCAAAAAGACGCTCTGGAGGAGTGTCTACCGTTGAGGAGGCTTCTTGGATGTTGTAGAGGAGCGGCAACGTCCTATGTGCATCGAGTATCTTCTTTGGGCCGACAGGGTAAAGATCAGCCAGTAAAATGGCCGATTATTTAGCTGCGCCAACCGCAAGCCACAATATCAACTAAGCAAACGGACCCCCCGGGGAGAACTTGGTGAGACTTTTCCTTTTACCCCTATCTTCTGTTGCCTGTGAAAAGTTCTTTTTTTTTTTTTGTTTGGAATTATTCCCTTTCCCAGTGAAGTGGCTTTTTAAATGGGGGAAGAGAAGCACAAAGGATTAATTCTATTTTGCTTTTAATTATTGATTTTATTTTTGGATACTGGGAGCCTCAAGAAAATTTTTTATAACGCTTGGAGAATATTGTTTGTTTCTATCTTTATGGTGTCTGGACGGATTGAACATTTGAGTACTTTCTGAGAGACACTCTTTGACAAATTTACTCATTGTACTTGTTATTTTCGCTGGAAAGTCTTTCATTTTGTACAAAGGAAAAAGGCGTGGAAACTGGGAGGAGACGGATATTGTGATTGTTTCTTAAATATAGTCTCCTTTAAAAGGATAAGGATTTGAAAGATAAGAAAGATGGAGGAAACCAGTGTAAATCTTACTTATATCTTGGAAAAAATCTGGGAAAACACGGAGAAGATAATTGCTTGTTCAAAGGAGATCTCTTTGTTTCGACAAAGTAAAAGGCAAGGACTAAGTGAAACATCAGTTTATACACAAGAGGCTTGTGCCCTGTTTGCTAAGGTGGAAGAAATAAACCCACAGTTGGACAATCAATTAATTTTGGAAAAAAAACTTGATGTCAGTGGACAAAAGACTTATGATATGGAACTGGATGATCTTGCCTCAGAAGGACAAGTTGGACTGTGGATCCCATTTGAATCTGAGACAAAGAAAAAAACATGGGAAGAAGAGAAACATGTGACCAAAGAGGATGATACAAAAGAAAGGATTTTAAGTGAAATATATTTAATGTTAAAAAAAAGGGCAAAGGATGTTCTGTTACGAGCCATTCAGATTAAGTATAACTTTTACACTAATTTTACAAAATGTATAAGGGGAGTTTTCTTTTTGGAGTGTAGAGCGTGGCAGGCGGAGGCCCAATTATGGAAACCTGTTTGGATTAGAACAGTGGTTCTCAACCTGTGGGTCGGGACCCCATTTGGGGTCGAATGACCATTTCATAGGGGTCGCCAAACTAGGCTGTCCACCATTTTTTCCCCCTTTTCTTTGGCCACACCCCTGGCACCCGGAGATGTATAAGTGGTTGGGGGTCACCACAACCTGGGGAACTGTATTATGGGGTCGCGGCATTAGAAAGGTTGAGAACCACTGGATTAGAAGGAAACCTAGAATAAGATACAAATATTAAATTTGATTATAGTAATGTGGTAAAGGCCTTATAGTGATTTGGATTGTTTTGGTTTTGGACTTTGTTAAAAGGGTTTAACATGCTTTTAATAATAGAGATGGTACAATGAGAAAAGATTTGAAATATAGGAAATGATAGAATTAATTATTGGAGATTTGGAGAAACAGTGAAAAATAATAGAAGATTGGTGAGAAAGATTAGAATTTATCTTTGGAATTAATAATGCTTAAATAAAAAATCACTTGGGGCACCTGAAAAGTAAATGAACACGCTAGTTTAAGATTAAATATTCGTAAAATTAAGAAAGCATGATACAGGATCTTTGGGATATAATGAGTTTATAAATTTTTAATGATTAATGAAATTTATATAGAGTGATATATTTAATGGAAATTTGTTTTAGAATTGTTTTAATTAATTTATAATAACAGAGAATTTTAGTTGATTTTTAATTTTATAGTTTGAATGAAATGCTATATTATTGAATGAATTGGTTTTAGAAAGACATTGATTAGATTATAATGTTTTTAAAGAAATGGAGTTTATAAAGCTTAAGTTTAAATATGTGAAGAAAAATAGGTCTCTATAGAATAAAAACTTTTTATTGATTAATGCAATTGATGGTTAGACATAGTAATGAATGAATTTATTTGAAATGTATTAACTTCTTTATAATATTCTATATAGATAGTGAGGGAAATGTTTAAGAAATAATGGGTATATATTTACTATGTTATTGTGTGTTTTGTTTAAAAAAAATGGACCACCGTGTTTTCACGTGAGTTCTTAAGATGGGTTGGTGTAAAATGGAAAACTAATAAAAATTATTTTGAAAAAAAAAAAAAGAGTTCTTCTTCCACAAAAAGGAGACAGAATGACAAGAAGTCCCTGAAATGCATGTGCAAAAGACTTTCTGAGTATTAGACCAGGGCTTTTCAATCTTTTCATCCATTGTACCACTTTTAGGATATAGTAATATCCAAATAGCACCTGTCAATTAGCAAGGTGTCAAAAACTTGACCCAAAAAAATAAAAGGAAAAAAGTGATAAAATACAGGTAGTCCTCAACTTACAACAGTTTGCTTAGTGACTGTTCGAAGTTACAGCAGCACTGAAAAAAACGACTTATGACCATTTTTCACAATTATGACCGTTTCAGCGTCTTCAAGATCAAATGATTTACATTCAGATGCTTGGCAACTAATTCATATTTATGACGGTCATAGTGTCCTGGGGTCATGTGATCCCCTTTTGCAACCTGACAAGCAAAGTCAATGATGAAACCAGATTCACTTAACAAACTTTTATATCAGGGGTATCAAACTCAATTTCATTGAGAGCCACGTTAACATTGTGGTTACCATCGGGGGCGGGATGTCCCTCCGTCCCTCCTTCTTTCCTTCCTTCCTTCAGACTGTCAGGGCTCAGCGGAAGTGCCAGGATCAGCGCCGGAAAGAAACATAATTAAATCCACCTACCAAATCATAGGGTATATATTTACTATATACATTTTGCATAGCCTTGGGGCTATGCAAAATGTGGCTCTTTGGAAACTCAGCCTTTACAAAACTTTCGTTTGTTTGTTTTTTTTACATGTAGGCACTATTAAGTCTCTCTGGCAGCTTCATTCTTCAATATTTAAGAATACAACCCCAAATCTCTTACACAAACAGAATGCATCATGTCAGTTGTAGGACAAATAACATGAGCAAGCATTGTATTTCCTCCCTGGATAGAATTCTTGCAGCTGCAGAAAAAGCAGCAAAAATAGAAAAAAAGAATAGAAAAAAGAACACGTACCACCGGTAGACCATACAGGTAGTCCTCGAGTTACGAATATAATGGAGCCTGCATATTTCACGCGTAACTCGAAAACACAGAATGAATCTCGTACTCGAACAAGATCACTCCCATGCTCGTTAAGACACATGCGAGTGCACATGAGGTATCTCACAGTGGGAAAGGGCATGGGGGCTAGTGATGGAACAGGCCCCCAAGCCTCCCCAACCCAGTAAGAAACCATGCTTCCCACTCCCTTCTTGCTGTGCCAGACTCACCTTGCCAAATCTGTTTTGGCCGTGGATTCTTTCCCTTTGAGGGAGAGTCGAGTCGGTTTGGAAATGATTTTCACACTGACAATGGAGGCTCCTTGGTGCCATAATATCGTGCAAGTTCAAACACAAATTCTCTGCAAAAGAGGTCATGCTCCCCCGGAAGCTTCCATTCTGATGGGGGGGGAGTGTCTGCCTCATTTGCAAGCCTAGGGGGCAAAGCATGGAATTGGAGTCGGCCAGATGCAGGAACCAATATCGTCAGTGGTCCGTTTGTGCTGCTCGTTCATGTGTGCCAGCCTTAGTTGGAGGGCAGGAACGAAGCCTTCAACTGAGCGGGGAGGCATCGCAGGGTGAATCCCCTTGTACCTGCGCCCAAGCTGCTGGCGGTGGTGGTAACAGCCACCTGAGCGGCTACGATCTCCCCAGCCAGCCAGCCACTCTGTCCCACCTACTCCTTGTCTGTCCAGCCGGTGGCAGAAATCTTGACTGCTCTTCTCCTTGGGCTTCTCCCCAGTGAAGCGGCGGCACCAGCTTCAGTTTTTCCACTCCGTCCGAAATGAAGAAAGTGGAGACACAAAGCAGGATTGCTCTGAAGAAGACACAGGTGTGCTGCTCGCTCATGTGAGCCAGCCTTATTGACAGTAGAATTGGCCTGTCTGAACTATGAGCACAAATACTGACTTTCAGAACTGTATTGTGGAACTATTTTCCTGTAGAAGAAACATACACTGTTGCCTGATATGATGGAACATTTTGGATTATAAATCTTGATTGATAAACAACCTTTAATGGTTTTTATTTCTCCCTGGACAGAAAGGGTATATTTCTCATTGGACAGAAAAATTTGAATTTTACTTATATTTACTTAGGGGAGGTTTAAGAATGGATTGATAAATTGGTTGGATAATCTGGAGCTCCAATGACAACTTAAACTTTCTAAACTCTTAAACAGATTTCTATAGAGGTCACTTACAGAAATTAAAATGGATGTTCCATACATAGCTCTAAATCAGTGGTTCTCAACCTGTGGGTCGGGACCCCATTTGGGGTCGAACGACCATTTCACGGGGGTCGCCAAACCACGCTGTCTGCCATTTTTTTCCCTTTTCCCTAGCTGTCCTACTCCCTCTTATTGGTGGCCACACCCACTTGGGGGTCACCACAACATGGGGAACTGTATTATGGGGTCACGGCATTAGAAAGGTTGAGAACCACTGCTCTAAATGGTAAAAAGCCATCCATAATATCTGTCTCCAGAAGCCTCAGTTTGATATACCACAAGAAAATACTGATGAATCACAAAAAGAAATTCTCTCCATGTTGAAATTAATACAAGAAACAATTACCTTAGCTCGTGATGAGATTAAAAATAATAAAGGAGATGAAATAACAATTTTCTAATTTAAATCTACAAACTCAGAAAATATCTACAGAGAAGTAACTAGGAAAACTAGATAATATTGATTCAAATATGGAGGATCTAAAGGAAGAAACTAACAGCCAGACCCAGACAAATGAAGACATAGAAGACATAACGATAATATTGGAAATGGAAAAGACATTTCACCAACCAAGATTTCAAAGCATGCTGGAGGATAAGGAAGGAGACCCGATGGAATAGAAGATAGAGCCATTAACAGAACTGTAGGGAACTGGAGAAAGAGGGAGGCTGTTTAATGAATATCAATGGACTAGTTCTTCCAGAAATACTTTAATTGAATTGTTTCTCTTGTTCCAAATAATATACACAAAAATAGAGGAAGAATTATTTGATCCAAATGCAGTGACTTGGAAAGTTAATTGGCAAAGGAAGAAAGCTAGAATAAGACTGAAGAAAACAGAAGCTTTGACCTATTAGAGGGGATGTTATATTATTAATTAGATGTTTGAATATGGTTAAGAATGGATTGCTAGAAATAGAAGTATTATTATAACTAGATAGATAAGATTTCTAAACAGAATATTATATATTGGTATGAAAAGGGAAATAAGAATGCTAAGAAGTTTGAATAAGGGAAGCTTTTGGTTACCCAAATATAACTTGTTTTGAAATTATAAATGATTGGGATATTTGGAACATGGATGGGAAATTAAAATTGAAAAAAGCAAAATAGGATACAGATTGTATAAATGGATATTGAGTGCAAATGCAGTTAAGATATGTTTTGGTTAGAACAAATATTCTAAACTGATATTATTGATACTATTAGAAAACTAACAAATTTAATAATAATACAGTTGGAAGGGACTTTGGAGGTCATCTAGTCCAACCCCCTGCTCAGGCAGGAAACCCTATACCAGTGGTGGCAAACCTATGGCATGGGTGCCAGAGGCGGCACTCAGAGCCCTCTCTGTGGGCACGCGCACCATCGCCCCAGTCCTAGGCCTTCAGCTGTGTTTTATAAAACTTTTTCACTTTAGGCCTCCGCCGCCATGTGCAAAAAAAAAAAAAAAGGTTCAATCAATCAGTCAATTTCAAGTTCTCGTGGGAAAAAAAAAGATCTTGCAAAGTTGGAATTGATTGATTGAACTTTTTAGTCCCACCCAGTCTGCCGTTATCACTGCAGCCACGCCCAGCCAATGGGCCATGCCCAGCCAGTGGGCCACACCCACCTGGCACTTGACGATGCATAAGTGGGCTTTGGGTTGCAGTTTGGGCACTCGGTCTCTAAACGGTTCACCATCACTGCCCTATATCATTTCAGACAAATGGCTGTCCAGTCTCTTCTTAAAAACTTCCGGTGTTGGAGCATTCACTGCTTCTGGAGACAGGTTGTTCCACTGGTTAATTGTTCTAACTGTCAGGATTTAGTTTGAAGAAGCTTATATGTATCATGGAATTACTAATGGACTCAGTCATCACATTGTCTATTAAGAACTTGACTGTAAAAATAGAAAATTAATAAACTATTGAACTCTGGTGCTGGAGAAGACTCCTGCGAGTCTCTTGGACTGCAAGGCGTTCAAACCGGTCAGTCCTAGAAGAGATCAACCCCGACTGCTCTTTAGAAGGCCAGATCCTGAAGTTGAAACTCAAATACTTTGGCCACCTAATGAGAAGGAAGGACTCACTGGAGAAGGGCCTCATGCTGGGAAAGATTGAGGGCAATAGAAGAAGGGGACGACAGAGAATGAGATGGCTGGATGGAATCACTGAAGCAGTAGGTGTGAACTTAAATGGACTCCAGAAGATGGTAGAGGACAGGAAGACCTGGAGGAATGTTGTTCATGGGGTCGTGATGGGTCGGACACGACTTCGCAATTAACAACAACAACAACAAAATAAAAGAAAAAGTACCTTGCTTGACAAATCTACAGTGCAGCGAAAAGGCTTTTCATATACAAACAGAGAGAAAGAAGACAGACATAGAAATAGATAGATCAAATAAGATAGAAATAGTTGCAAAGCTGTGATAATAGGAAGAGAGTAAAATAAGCAAGCAAAAGTTAACTTTACAAGTAAGGAGTCGGAGTTTTAAGTATGTCTAATAAATGTTTTTGTGGGAAAAACAAATGTCTTTGCATCTGCTTGTTGTTGTTGTTAACTGCGAAGTCGTGTCCGACCCATCGCGACCCCATGGACAACATTCCTCCAGGTCTTCCTGTCTTCTACCATCTTCTGGAGTCCATTTAAATTCACACCTACTGCTTCAGTGACTCCATCCAGCCATCTCATTCTCTTTGCATCTGCTTATAGTGCAATAATAATAAAAGCCCTAATAATTACTAACAGGCATTTTGGGGGGAAGGATTTGGGTGGGGAACAATGTTCAGAGTTTCAGAGGCTCCTGCTGAGTTGAAGCGATTTATTCAAATATTACCCCAGATGATTCTGTCAAAATGGAGAAAATGCTCCAATTCCAGTTTTCTGTCTGTTGTTGTCCAAATTTTTCATTAGAGAAATAGAAATCAGAGTGGCAATTATACAAGATTAGAAAACCATTGTCCTTTTCTTTTTATTCATGCTCTTCTAGACACATCCCGGTTACCTTAAATTCTATGGATGTTAAGGGGTGTTAAACCTACGCTCCTCTTTCCCGCTCTTTCGGAGATTCCTAGCACTTCGCGCAGAGTCCACCAGGGGGCGCGCTCAGCTTGCAGGAGGAAACCGAACATGCCCGCCGCTTTTCCGCTACCGCAGCTCACGTGTCGACTTGGGCTTTCGTCGGAAGAGGAGGGAAGCGCGTCTGCCCTATGTGCTTCCTCTCCCCCTCTGTGAGCCTGGATCGGGAGGCGCAGAGGCTGCCGCGAAGCCGTGCAAGACGCGGATCCCGACAACGCTCCCGAGTTCAGTGAGTGGCGTTTCTTCCCGTGCAAAGGGGTCCCGCGCTGGAGGCGAGCGTGGAGACGGGCCAAGTCTTCCCCCGGGGTGGGAGTCCGGGGTCCCATGTTGCCCTGCCGCTCTTTCCCATGCTTTGACCGGGCGGAGGGGGGAACAAAGGAGAGAAATAGGGGTCGGCAGAAGGGAGGGGCCGTTTCCCCCCATTTCCTGGGGGAAACCTCTGCATGGGGGGGAGGGGGAGGCTTGTCCGAAGTCCCTCTGCCGGCCCCGGGTGGGAGGACCGGGACTGGGGTGCTGCTAACTCCGCCTCTCCCCACAACTTCAAAGGGGCTCTGCCGGCAGACAGAAGGGAGAGAATGCTGAGATGCAGCATTAGCACCCGATGCCCGGTTGGGCTGGTGTTTCCCAAACCTCTTTCAAGCCTGGGAGTTGAAGTCCATATTTATCTTCATTTGTCCATCTTTGGAAAAGCGTGGATTAGGCTAAGAAGTGGGGAACGTGTTTGTCGGAGTTGCATGAATCAGAAGCTCATCTTAGGCTGTCAATGCTTCATTCATTTGGCTGTTCGTCCTATGTGTATCGGATGGTGGCTTGTTAATTCAGGCTTCTGAAGTTCTCAAAGGGGTTTGGACCAGACTGATTAATGGGGTTCTGCTGTCTAAAGTTTTACTGTAAGTTCAAATGTTGATTCATATTCTCATTAAATTGATTGATATGCGGTAGATCTCATCTCACTTGCGGTTTTGTGACTTGAGACATTTCTTGTTTGTAGGATTGTTCTTAACTCCAACTTTCTTTTGAAATCATTAGAATAAATAACAAGGAAACAGAAACCCAGAACATATTTTAAATATATTTTGAGTCTTTGATAGAAGTTGATCAAGAAGGATTTGTCAGAATATGCCCCAGCTGCACAGACGTTAAAGTACGTAACAGGATTCCCCACTTTCTTTCCTGACTTTAGTGGTTTTATAAGATTTTCTTCTTGTTATTTTTTCTTTGGGGATGGATTTTCGCTAGTTCAATTAGACACCCTGTTTTCTTGGTACTTTCTTTGGTTTTCCATTTTGGATATGTAAACTGCAAATCTTTAGTGTTTATTCTGAAGACAAAGAGTAAACTAAGATCAGATCCTCCCCGCTTAAGAACGTGGATGAACATCACTTTAGGGTGTATTCTTTCAAGCCCTGTGTTTCATGTGAACTTTGCTTATGTGGTTGGAATCAGGGCAAATTGTGTGGAGCAGCCTTTGTGTTATAGTAGTGTTTCTCAACCTTGACAATTTTAAGGCATGTGGACTTCAACTCCCAGAATTCCACAGCCAGCAATGCTGGCTGTGGAATTCTGGAAGTTGAAGTCCACATGCCTTAAAATTGTCAAGGTTGAGAAACACTGTGTTATAGTATGTTCCCAAAAAGCAAGTGCTGAAAAATAGAAAGTGAGCATCCTAAACCAGGATCATTTCTTTTGCCTTTCATTTGATGTGAACACAACCTTCATGGCATTGTTTGAAAGTTGTTCCTTCTCAGAATCTTTTCCCTCAGTATTATTCCATGTTAGGGTCTTCTTCCTTTTCCTCACTAAGACCCCTGAGGAAAGATAAAGTTTTCTTTCTTGGGATAAGCCATTTTTGGAATTTCCTCCTTACCTCTTCTCTGGCTCCAGTTACTTACAAACATACAAACTTAAAGACAAGAGTGGGGAACATCCTTAATGAATGTCTAATGCCTAAATGTCTCAATATCAAGCACAAGAAAGTGTCCAATTTCTGTATTCCATTCCAGTTTAATAAGCCCCTTGAGTTCTGGCATCTTGTATGATCCCTAAGTGTAGAATATATATGATCTTAAATTTGAAAAACAGCTAGCCTACACTTTGGAGGATTTTGTATTTCCTTTTTACCCAAATATAAAAGATTTGCTTTATAATCCAATATGAAATATTCCATGTGTTGATGTAAGCAAGGACCATATTTCACACCACACTTGCTGGACAGACAGAAACATAAATACCCAGAGGATCCATCTGTTCAATACCACTGCAATCCTTTACCAGCTTCCCTTTCATGAGGAGGAATGTTGTTCAATAGTTAAGTCCACCGCCTTCTCGTTTTTTCAGTTTATTTTCTTTTGCATCTCAGATGCAGAAATAGAATCATCTCAACAATCGTCATGTTATAGCATGTCTTTGTTCCAAAAAAAAAACAGCGCTGAAAAAACAGGAAGCCAGGGTCATTTCCTTGTCATTTCATGTGATGTGAACTCAACCTTCCTGCCATTGTTAGAATGTTGTTCCTTCCCAGGATCATTTCACTCAGTATTATTCCAGGCTGGGGATCCTTTTCCTCACTAAGACCCCTCTGCAAAAGGTAAACTTCAGTAAGGCATTTGGTAAAGTAGATCGCAACCTACTACTTGATAAGATAGAAAAATGTGGGTTAGACAGCATCACCACCAGATGGATTTGTAGTTGGCTGACCGGCCGTATTCAGCCCAAAGAGGTTTTTTTTTATCCTTTTCCAGCTGCAATCTGAAAGGCTGAGAAGTTCAGGCACATCAAAGAGTCTAGTTGCTATCTCTGTTTGGGCTTCAAGGCAAGGTCAGTCCTTCCAAGCAACGTGCAAAGCAAGGTCTTAGTGCTGTTCCTTTTGTCACCACTAGATTCAGTAAATGTGTGTTTTTCAACCAGGCCTTGTTTCTCAAAGATTCAATCTGATATTTTTCAAAAAAAAGGATAAAGTTTTCAAAATATTTTAAGTCTCCCAAATTTTTCAGTGTTGCAACTTTAAATTATTTCCAAATTAGTTTTATAATCTATCTGCTTTCTCCCCAAAAATATTGAACCACCGCTGTTCTTCTAGAGCAGACATGTCAAACACAAGGCCCGGGGGAAAGATGCGGCCCACGAAGTGGTTTCATGTGGCCCGCGAAGCCATCCTGGAAACAGTGAGGGAATGGCCCCCACTGCCTTGGCCCTGGCCCAGGCCGGCCGACAATGTACAATTTTGTGGTGGCCATCTATGCTGAAACGCATTCAGTCTTAGCTCCACAAGGCCGTCTAGAAACAGTGAGGAAATTATTTCCAAATTAGTTTTATAATCTATCTGCTTTCTCCCCAAAAATATTGAACCACCGCTGTTCTGCTAGGCTAGGGGGAGGGGCACCAAGGAAACCCCTCCCCCCTCCATCTTCTTGCTTCTGGGAGCCTTGCTTTTTGGGATTCTTTTCCTCAGGGAAAATTTTTAAAATTGTAGAGCAGGAAAAATATTCACACCCAGTTCCAAATGCGTTGCTTAAACTGCTGAATAGTGGGTTTTTTTTCCTGGCCGTTGGTAGCTTCTGACTGGCCACTGGATTGCAGCCAATCTTTTACCTGTTAGTTCAGAGGGCTTCCTCGGATCGAACGGCTGGACCACATCTCACCGTGATCTACAAGGGTCCCCTCCTTCTTTGTGGCCTCTCTGGGGTGACTAGGTCCCAGCAGGATGCAATTCGTAGCTGGCTGATCGGCCATACTCATTGTGTGGTCCTCAATGGAACTGCATCTACCTTGAGAGAAGTGTGTAGTGGGGTGCTCCAGAGCTCTGTTCTGGACCCAGGGCTCTTCAACATCTTCATCAATGATTTGGATGAGGGGATAGATGGGGAACTCATCAAATTTGCAGACGACAGCAAGCTGGCTGGAATAGCCAACACTCCAGAAGACAGGCTTAGGATACAGGAGGATCTGGACAGACTGGAACATTGGGTGCTATCTAACAAACTGAAATTCAATAGTGAAGAAAGTAAGAATCTACATTTAGGCAAGAAAAACCAAATGCACAGGTATAGTATAGGTGGTACCTTGTCCAATAGTAGTAACTATGAGAGGGATCTCGGAGTCCTAGTGGACAATCACTTAAATGAGTTAGCCATGTGCTGCAGCTGCCAAAAAAGCCAACACAGTGCTAGGCTGCATTAACAAGAGGGATAGAATCAAGATCACATGAAGTGTTAATACCACTTTACAATGTCTTTGTAAGGCCACACCTGGAATACTGCATCCAGTTTTGGTCACCACAATGTTAAAAAAAATGTTGAGACTCTAGAAAGAGTACAGAAAAGAGCAACAAAGACGATTACCAGACTGGAGGTTAAAACATATAAAGAATGGTTGCTGGAATTGGGTATGTTTAGTTCAGGGGTAGGCAACCTTGTCTCTTTTATGACTCATCGACTTCAACTCCCAGAATTCCTGAGCCAGCCATGCTGGCTCAGGAATTCTGGGAGTTGAAGTCCATGAGTCATAAAAGAGCCAAGGTTGCCGACCCCATGTCTAGTTTAATGAAGAGAAGGACGAGGGGGGACATCATAGCAGTGTTCCAATATCTCAGGGGTTGCCACAAAGAAGAGGGAGTCAACTATTTTTCAAAGCACCTGAAGGCAGAACAAGAAGCAATGGATGGAAACTAACCAAAGAGAGAAGCAACCTAGAACTAAGGAGAAATTTCCTGACAGTTAGAACAATTAACCAGTGAAACAACCTGCCTCCAGAAGTTGTGAATGCTCAAACACTGAAAGGTTTTAAGAAGAGACTGGACAGCCATTTGTCCGAAATGGGTATAGGGTTTCCTGCCTGAGGAGGGGGTTGGACTTGATGACCTCCTTACAGTCCCATAAGGTATTAATCTTGTGAATTCTCAAGCTTCCTCCTTCCACTATGTATTCAAGATGGACAGTGATTAACATTTATATCTATTTATATGTAAGGGTGTAGGTATATACATATGCTGTATATAGCATGTTTATATGTGTGTTATGTATGTGTACATAAAATGACAAAAGGATATCTACTGTATTTTTCCGCCTATAAGATGCACCCTTGTATAAGATGCTGTGGCATGCAAGTTTCTCCGCACCGATCAGCTGTTTGGCACAGCGCTGAACAGCTGAGCCTGCGAATCTGGATGTTCGGCTGGCCGGCGATCTTGCCCTCTCCCCCCTCCCGTTAGTGGCAAGCCCACAGGGGCCTGACACTGTACCAGGCGGCATGGCAACCCACACAGGCATACCCTGGGCTGCAGAGGTTACCATTATTTTTCTGTGTATAAGACGCTGCACTTGTATAATTTTTGAACAGGGTGTTTGCAGGAAAAAATAGCATACACGGAAAAATACGGTATCTTTCTATTTATCTTAAAGACAAGAGTGGGGAACATACTTAATTAATGTCTAATAACTAAATGTCTCAACATGAAGCACAAGAAACATGTAAAAATTCTGTATTCCATTCCAGTTTCTTAAGCTCTTTGAGTTCTGGAACCTTTATGAACCCTAACGTAGGGTATATGTAGATCTTAAATTTGAAAAAAACATAGCCTACCCTTTCGGGAAAAAAAGAAATAGAAAATCCTACAAATATAAAACCACACTTGATGGACAGACAGACAGAGAAATACCCAGAGGTTAGAATGCAGTATTGCAGGCTACTTCAGCTGATTGATACCTGCCAGTAGTTCAGCAATTCAATTCTCACTGCTCAAAGTTGACTCAGCCTTCCATCCTTCTGAGGTCAGTAAAATAAGGACCCAGATTGTTCAGGGCAATATGCTGACTATGAAAACCATTTAGGGCTGCAAAGCACTGTGAAGCAGTACATAAGTCTAAGAACTATTGCTATTGCAATCCTTTGCCAGTTCAGAAAAAGACTCCCTTCCATAAAGATGAATGTTGTTCAGTGATTAAGTCCACCTCATTCTTTGAATTTATTTTCTTTTCCATCTCAGATGCAGAAACTAGAGTCCTCTCAACAACCTTCCTAGCAACAAAAAGTTAACTCTTGGGTGAAGTGCAGTCAGTCCTGCAGTTACCGGAATAGTCCTATGAATTGAAAGATGTTTGGAGATCCACAAGATTCCTCTGACCTATCTGGAATTTCCTTCCAGGACAGGCAAAGGATGCAGAAACAACCGTTAGCAAGTGAGGGAACTGGAAAAGGCCCCTCTGCTGTTGAGCCTGGCAGTTGTGGGAAGATCTGGGCAAAAACTGGGCAGAAGTTCCTGGAGGAGAAAACCATCATCCGTTCAGAGATTCAGCCCTGGAACTTCAGAAACATCCAATACCAGGAAATGGAAAGTCCCCAAGGACTTTTCAGCCGACTCCACAATATTTATAGTCAATGGCTGAGGCTAGAAATGCACCCTGAAACCCAAATGTTGGATCTAGTAGTTCTGGAGCAGCTGCTGGCCCTTCTGCCCCCACAGATGGAAAACTGGTTGCGGGAGTGTGGAGCAGAGACCAGCTCCCAAGCGGTGGCCCTGGTGGAAGGCTTTCTCATGAGTCAAGCAGAGGAGCAGAAGGAACAAGTCAAGTTGCAGGTGAGAGACCTTCTCCTTGGAAGTCCAGAAGGGAATAAAGAATGTGTTTGAATTTTTCACCCCTCCCTTCCCCACTTCTCTGCTCTTTGTAATATGTGGAGATATTTCACTAGTTCTTGCAGGACATTGTTCCATTATCCATTATAGAAGATAGACTGGAGACAGCTGTTCCTTTCTTACATTCTCGGCTCATTGATTGATATTGTGGGATTGAAGTTGTTTTTAGAGAATAAGAATCCATGTTGTGTAATTTCTTATTCAAGTTTTTCCCTCTGCAGACTAGAGATCCTATGAGAATCAGGAATCCATCAAATCTCCCCCTGGAGCTGCTTTTCAGGAGGATCTCTCAGGATGCCGCAAGTCAGGACATCTCAGATGGTAATCAAAAATCCACCTATTCCTAAGAAAGGTCTCAGCTCTCTTTCTCTATATCTTCCATTCTGTAGAATGCCTCCTGCTATTTTGTTTATTATCCATTGAAAAACTCTGTCTCCCTCACAGGGAAGAATAGAACGAATTTGACTCCTATCTATGGTGGTGCTGAAAGAGTGGTTGAAACTCCAACTCAAGTAAGAGATGATAAGAAATAACATTTTCAGTGTTAGTGTTTGCTGAATAGTGATCCTTTTATTAATTGTTTGAGGTGGACTTGTGCAAGGCTACTCAATAATAACCGAAGGAATCACATTGGCACCTTACAGCTTCTAAAAAGCCTTGTTTATAACCAATGATAACAAAATAATGGCACCAGGTTAAAAGATGAAGCAGACGATTAAAATCCAAAGGGGGTGGGCAGATCAAGGCCCCTCAACCTTTAAAGTAATTTCTAATACTGCAATTTGTGCCTAGAATTTGGGACCAAACAATCCAGCTTTGGAAAGGATGAGAAATGCTCTTCCCAAGCAGCTTTCTCTTCTTCGGCCATTGGGTTGGGGTACAAGTAGTGGATTCCTTGTAATGTGAGGAGCAGCGGAAACAGGGCTTGTGTGCCTTTGTTGATAATACCCATGTAAATCCCTGAGTGGCTCTCAAACAACTTTAATGAAGGTTTTGGGCATGGATAGGATTGTGTGTTCTGAAAACACCACAATTCTTTTACTTAAATGGTAAAAAAAACCTCCACCTGCATTTTCTTCTGCAAACGCTGGGTGTATGGGAGTGAGTGATAGGTGGGGGTTCCAGGCCCATTCCAGTTGATTCTCTCCAAATGCTGAAAGTCTTGTTGATGGATGGGGACAGACAGAAAGATCCAGGTGAAAAGTGGGATTCCCTTCACTGAATGGCCTCAAAATGTATATCTTTGTTTGGAATCACATAAAAAATACTTCAGGTCTTTAAAATCTTCCCCGTTTTTGATCTGTTTCCTTGTCATTCAGAATGGCCTTGTGTCCTTTGAGGAGGTGGCTGTGTATTTCTCCGAAGAGGAGTGGTCTCAGCTGGATGCCGACCAAAAAGCGCTGCATTGGGAAGTCATGCTGGAAAATCATAGGAACGTGGTCTCTTTGGGTAAGAGCCCTTCCAGCTTTTTGTGTATAATAGTCTCATTACGGTTATCATGCTCAGAAACAATGTTCAATGACTGTTGCTTAGTGCCAGCATAAAGTGTTGTGATTACAGTTGGATATTAATCTTTCAAGTTTTCATTATCACTGAACGTCTTTGAATTCAAACTTTTCTAGCTTTTTTACAAGTCCACCAGAGCACGACAAAATGATCCTTTATCTTGTCGACATTTCTGATATTATTTTGGGTACATTTATACACTTCTGAATATTCGTCTATTCATATTTCTCAGCCTGATTAAAGGTTTTAACAATTACGTATTGTTTATACACAACAGAGATTCAAATTCTGCTTTATGTTGTTCCCTCTATCTACCTGGAATCTTTCTGACAATATGAAAACGACTGACAGTTATATCCTTTTGCCATTCTTGACTTAGTTTGGTATTCCTGCAGCTCAAATTATAATGACTTTCGACATGTTATCCATTGTCTTTTTTTTTCCTGCTTCTATTTTCTGCTAAGAGTCATTATGATGTTTTGGGACACAGTCTGATTTTATATCTGTTTCATATTCTCAATGTGGTATTTCTGAAGTTATGGTTTTAAAATCTAGATTGAGCCTAAATTTATCGTAACACAAAGATGCATGGTATACAAACCTCTGTCATGCCCTTCTAGTTATAACAATTCTCAGCAACTCCTATTTCTTATCCAAACGACAGAGCAGACTATAAAGTCCAATTTCAAATCGGGCAAACCAAATCCTCCCCTTTTCTTCGAATTTTGGATAATTTGAAATTTAATCTGTGGTTTTGCCCTAGCCATACAAAACTTGATTTAACCTCCAAAATTTTAATCAAGAAAATCCAGATTAAATTCTTAAAGGGCTTCTCTGAGAAGATTGAAGCTGTTTGTTTTTTCATTATATTCAAACTTCCTATGCTTTGCTCTTTTTCTCTAAAGTTATTTTTATTTTTATTTTCCTGTGAAGGTAATGGGGAAGAATATGAAGATTCCTGGGAACTATTCCAAATGATCACTCGTGGGTACAATAGGAAGAGTCCTGCAGTTCTAATGGAAGAAGAAAGCCATGAGAGAAACCAGGCAAATAACTGCAATCGGGAAAATTCATCTTCTGTTCATGCACCGACTAAAGCCCTTGTGGCCCAACAAGGAAAAATAAAAAACAGATGTATTGGAAAACATATAAAGGTATTCATAAAGAAATTAAATGTAAATAAATTCTATCAAACCCAAACTGAAGGAGGAGATTATGTATGTAGAGACAATGGAAATAATTACAAATGGACTTTGTCTCTTCCTCATAAAAATGGGTCCCATACATCTCAAAAAAGGACCCACACAGGAGAGAAGCCCTATAAATGCGTGGAGCGTGGACAGAGCTTTGTTAAGAACAATCAACTTATTTTCCATAAAAGGATCCACAAAGCAGAGGAAACCTATAAATCCATGGAGTGTGGGAAAAGCTTTACTAAGAGCAGACAACTAACTTCTTATAAAAAGATCCACACAAGAGAGAAGCCCTACCAATGCAGAGAGTGTGGAAAGTGCTTTACCTCACTCAGAAATCTTTTTATGCATGGAACGATCCACAAAGGGAAAATGCCTTATAAATGCACGGAGTGTGGAAAGAACTTTACTCACATAAAGACTCTTACTTTCCATAAAAGGATCCACACAGGGGAGAAGCCCTATAAATGCATGGAGTGTGGAAAGTGCTTCACTTGTAGTAATTCTCTTACTTCTCACTTAAGGATCCATACAGGGGAAAAGCCATATAAATGCACTGAGTGTGGAAAGAGCTTCGCTTGTAGTAAATCTCTTACTTTGCATAACTGGATCCATACAGGGGAGAAGCCGTATAAATGCATGGAGTGTGAAAAGAGCTTTATTTTTAAAAGTCATCTTAGGTCACATAGAAGGAGCCACACAGGGGAGAAGCCATATAAATACATGGACTGTGGAAAGAGCTTTACTAGGAATGGTCATCTTACATATCATAAGAGGATCCACACAGGAGAGAAGCCCTATAAATGCATGGAGTGTGGAAAGAGCTTTACTCAAAGAATCAGTCTTACTTCCCATAAAAGGATCCATACAAAGGAGAAGCCATATAAATGCACTGAGTGTGGAAAGAGCTTCACTTTTAGTTCTTCTCTTACTTTGCATTACCGGATCCATACAGGGGAAAAGCCATATAAATGCACTGAGTGTGGAAAGAGCTTCGCTTGTAGTAATTCTCTTACTTCACATTACCGGATCCATACAGGGGAGAAGCCATATAAATGCATGGAGTGTGGAAAGAACTTTACTCACATAAAGACTCTTACTTTCCATAAAAGGATCCACACAGGGGAGAAGCCCTATAAATGCATGGAGTGTGGAAAGTGCTTCTTTCACAGTAATTCTCTTACTTCCCATCACTGGATCCATACAGGGGAGAAGCCATTTAAGTGCACAGAGTGTGGAAAGAGCTTCTCTCACAATTCTTCTCTTACTGTTCATAAACGAGTCCACACAGGGGAGAAACCATATAAATGCATGGAGTGTGAAAAGACTTTTACTACGAGCAGCAGTCTTACTTCCCATAAAAGGATCCACACAGGGGAGAAGCCATATAAATGCACTGGGTGTGGAAAAAGCTTTACTTTTAGTTCTTCTCTTACTTCCCATTACCGGATCCATATAGGGGAGAAGCCCTATAAATCCATGGAATATGGAAAGAGCTTCCATAAAAGCAGTGAACTTATTTTCCATAGAAGGATCCACACAGGGGAGAAACCATATAAGTGCATGGAGTGTGGAAAGAGCTTTATTAAGAACTGCCTACTTATTTACCATAGCAGGACACATACTGGGGAGAAGCCATATAAATGCATGGAGTGTGGAAAATGCTTTTCTGTATCTATTAACCTTACCTCCCACAAAAAGATTCACACGGGGGAGAAGCCTTATAAATGTATAGAATGTGGAAAGAGTTTTTCTACGAAGAGTTATCTTAACATCCATAAAAGGATCCACACAGGGGAGAAGCCATATAAATGCATGGAGTGTGGAAAATGCTTTTCTGTCTCTACTAACCTCAACTCCCATAAAAAGATTCACATGGGGGGGAAGCCTTATAAATGTATAGAATGTGGAAAGAGTTTTTCTACGAAGAGTTATCTTAACATCCATAAAAGGATCCACACAGGGGAGAAGCCGTATAAATGTATGGTGTGTGGAAAAAGTTTTATTACAAACAGTTATCTTAACTCCCATAAAAGGACTCACACAGTGTAGAAGTCCTATAAATTTGTGAAATAGGGAAAAGGCTTGAAGAGGACCAATGGCTGAATGTTCCATAAACATACATTTGGATGAGACGGTTTAATGTTAGGTTTAGTTGTTGAAAATATATGTGTTTCCTAATTTCATTTACTGAATTAAGAAAGGGGTTTTTTGAGTCTGACCTTCATAATTTGAAGCCCAAGAGAGATGAATTCACTAATAGAAACCAAATGCTAGGCATCTGGTGTTTTAATTATGAACAGTGTAGCTACTGTCATTTGAAGGCCACCAATGCCGTTTCACATAAAAAAAGAGAACATCTTTTTTTTCTTCACGTTTATCCCATTTCCAATGGATCATAATAAGGAAAGCCCAAATCCCCAATAAAAGTTCTATAAAAATTAATTTTTGAGAGCAAGCATAGGGCTTAGCAAAATATCATTCCAGGCATAGCATGGGAAATGCATAAATCAGGAAAGATTTCAGATGGCTATTTTTGCTTTCTTTGAAGCTTGCTAGCAACTGCCATAACTAAGGGAAGACATTTCACAGGGGTAGAGTGCTAGAGGTGTGAAAGAATATTATAAGAATTTGAGGAGCAAAGACATTAACAGGAACCAGAGGTGCCAGACTGAGCCATCTGCCTGCCCTCAAGGACACTAGCCCTGCGAAAGGAATTTATAGCCACTCCTGATGCACCAGGTTCCCAAAACATTGGACCGGGATTGGATTGGACTGTTCTGGCCAAGGGGAGGGATTTGGACATTGGGGATTGCTTTCAATATACAGTTTTCACGCAGTTTTTCTTTAGAGCTTGCCTCGCTCACACTGCACTCAGTAAAGGGTAAAAGGTAAAAGTATCTTTTCTCTAACATCCATGGAATCAAGAGTCATTCTTTCATGGGGAGTAAACTAGCCAGTCTGACAAAAGAGTTGCAGATATTATAGCGACATATGAATTACCAAAATAAGTGTGATGCTATAGAACAGAGGTTCCCAACCATTTGGGCACCAGGGACTGGTTCCTTAGAGAGAGGTTTTTCCACGGAGGGGACATGGTTTTGTGTGCTGCCTGCATCCTGCGGGTGGGGCTTTGGCTTGTTTGTGCAGACCGGTTGGCATGCTGTGGCCCGGTACTGGTCAACACAGCAGGGGTTGGGAACCCCTGCTATAGAAGATACCATGAATAGAATGGTTTAAATAGCAATTGTTTTGCAGTTAAGTTTGTATTGCTGTCTGTAGAAGTTATATGATGAATTGCAAGATGTTGAAAGAGGAAAGAAACAAGAATGCAAACTTCCTCTGGAATGTGAGGATGTCCACTGTGAAAAACTAAGACCTAAGTCAACAAGTATGAATGCAGAAGCAGGAAAAAAATTTCAGTCAAAAGTCCTCCTTTGTATTTGCCTAGTGTGTGGGAAAACAGACACTACTGGAAGAGAGGAAATATTTGTTGGTGTAATGTTGGATCTAGACTGAAAAAGTTAATATATACCACTGAATTACTAATGGACCCAGATAATAAGCTGCTTATTAAGTATTGGACAGTAAACTAGAAAAATAATGTAATATTTATAAGGAAAAAAATCCTGTCATTATGTGAGAGAATAATCAGATAGACATTAATTTGAGGATGAGGAAAGTTTCAGGATGAAGAGTTCCTCTCGCACAAAAAGGAGCCAGAATGACGAGATTTTGGAAGTATGTATAAATTTTATTCTTCCTATACTATAGAAAAGTGTGCCATTCTAGTTGTAAATCATATTCTTCTAAGTATAATAATCTTTTATGTCTAAGGGTCTTCCATTGTTTTAGCCACGTTAAAGCACATGCTTGGTAGTATAAGACCCCATCCGGCAAGCCAAACCCTCCATTTTCTTTAATCTAATTGTGGCTTTCTTCCTTTGTCAAATATATTTCTAAATCAGTATGTTTAAATCATCAAAGATTTTTTCTCTATTTTTATGGATAGTGTTTGAAATAGGAAAAGCAATTTTGGCAGAATATTTCTGAGGGGGAGTTCGACCCATTTATATTCATTGAAAAAATCCACTTCTCCCTCAATTTCTCCTTCCATTTCTTGTTTCCTAATTTCTAACACTTCTACTAATTACTCTATAATCTGTTCCGTAAGATCTTCTTCCTTGTCTTCAGTATATTCTGAAATCTTAAGGGTTTCCTTCCAGAGTAGGGGGTTGGACTAGAAGGCCTCCAAGGTCCCTTCCAACTATTATTATTATTATTAGTAGTAGTAATAGTGTTATTACTGTTATGAGCCAGGTGGTCACGGTTATGGAGGCCTCTAGACCAGGGGTGTGAAAACTGGGCCCGCGGGCCAGACGAGTCATCTGGAAGCTGCACCCACCCCATTGCCGGCAATGGCAAAACTGTCCTGATACGTTGCACGACGTCACATGATGTCACGAGTTTGACATGTCTGCTCTAGACAGTTCTTTATTTCTCTTGGGAATGGTTCAACAAATGGCCCTCCACCAATCAGTAAGGCTCCACCCTCAGTCCCAACAATAACAGCCCATAGCTTACCAGGCACGTCCGCAAGGCAAAAGTTCAGGCATAAGACAAGGGTAATTCTCAGGGCACACAAAGGAAAAGTCCAGGCATAAGAATGGTAGTTTCAAAGGCAAGGTCTTTCAGGGTAGTTTCTTCAGGGCTGGGGCAAGACAAACAGCAGGCCATAAAGCAAGGGGAGTCCAAGGCAAAAGCAGTTCCAAAGCAAAGCCTTCAAGGCTAGGGCAAGAGAAGGATAGTCCAACTTGAAGCAAAACAAAAGGTCTTGATCAAAGCCAGGGGAGTGCAATCAAAAACACTTGTTGACAAAAGCCCCTCTTAAATGCTACTCTCCAGGTGAACCTCGTGAGGAAGGGCAGGTTGCCCTCTGCCTGCATTGTCTGTTTGCCCTGTGCTGACTCTGCCTCCTCTCCATTCTCCACTCAGGCAGGGGAGGCATTTGCTTGTCTCTGGAGCTCCTCCGCTCCGCTGCCTGCCCTTTCCATCTTACCCCTTGCTCGGTCAGCCTGCACCCTCTCTTCCTCCCTGCCTACTCTTTCGAGGCCCTAGGGATTGCCTGTCCACAGGTCGTTCCTCATGGGCCATAGGGACTGCTCCATCCCCTTCCATTGGCCTGGGCTCCAACTCTTCCTCCTCTTGAGACCCAGGCTGCAACGGGTCAATGACATATACAAAGATCTTAAATTTCCTCCTCATATTTCCTCTTCTTTTTTGTCCCTCGTCTTGCTTTAATGTTATGTTCTCTATTCCATCTTTGCTTTCCAGCCTTTTGCAGTTCCACCTTTTCTGCAGTCACAGGTGAGACCCCCGTTCCCCCCCCTCTTCATTTCCCCTCCGAGGAGCCTCATTGTGAGGTAAAATTTCTGGAACTTCCACCAGGTTCAGCTTTCCCCCCACTTTGGGGTGGCTTTTTCTTTCGCCTCAGCATCCTTTCCTTGGGCACGAGCAGCCATTTGACCATCCGGGTGATGCTGAGGCACCAGGAGCCAAGACTTGGACAAGGGCAGCTGCAGATAAAGAACCAGAGAACCAGAATCACAGGAAAAATCTCCATTTTCCCAGTTGCGGCTTCCCTGCCTGTGTCCCATCTGACTCCCCTTCAGGCTGGAGTTCGCAACAACCGCAAGACACAAATTGTGTTTCCCAGAGAGGCTCCTGGTCCAAATCTTCTGACCGCCTGGCCGTTTCTGACAGGATTTGGGTCTTTTTGAGGTTTTTCCGATCTCTGCAGAGCTTTCAGGGCAGTTGTTCTTTAGGGAAGCGAGTACAAATCCTCAAGGGAGATTGCTCTCCATGTCCACAGACGGTTCCTGGACAGGAAGATGGAGAAGCTGCCGCCTCTGGAGACGCCGACCCCTTTACTACTACTCCCATGCCCATCATCCCTGCCCTCCCACTACAAAGCTCCACTTTCCCGCCCTTTCGAGGAATCCTGGCACTTCGTGCCGAGTCCAACAGGGGCGCGCTCAGCAGCAGGAGGGAACTGAGCATGCCCAGCGCTTTTCCACTTAGTACAAGTCACGTGTTGACTGGGACGGTCGTCGTTGAAGGGTGGAGGCTCTTTCTGCTTCCTCTCCCTTCTGTGAGCCTGGATCGGGCTCTTTGCGGGAGGCGCAGAGGATGCCGGGAAGCCTTGCAGGGACGCCGATGCCAATGAGAGTCCCAAGTTCCGTGAGTGGCGGCTCTGCCCTTGGAAAGAGGTCCCGCGCTGGAGGCGAGCATGGAGACGGGCCAACTCTTTCCTTGGGGTGGGAATCCGGGATCCCATGTTCCCCTGCCGCTCTTTCTCATGCACTGACCAGGCGGAGGGGGGAGCAAAGGAAAGAAATGGGGGTCGCCAGAAGGGAGGGGCCGTTCCCCCCATTTCTTGGGAGAGTCACTGCATGGGGGGAGGGGAAGGATTGCCGGAAATCCAACTGGAGAAAAGAATAAACTAGGATCAGATCCTCCAGGCTTAAGAGGGTGGGTGAACATCATTTTCAAGTGTGTTGTTTCAAGCTCTGCGTTTCATGTAAAGTTTTCCTGTACAGTTAACCAGTTTGGAGTCAGGGCAAATTGTGTGAAGCAGCCTTCGTGTTATAGTGTGACTTTGTTCCCCAAAAACCAGCACTGAAAAACAGGAAGTGAGCATCCTAAGCCAGAGTCCTTTCTTTGGCATTTCATGTGATGTAAACTCAACCTTCATGGCACCTTAGAATTTTGTTCCTTCCCAGGATCATTTCACTCACTATTATTCCAGGTTGGGGTTTTTTTTTTGTTTTTGTTTTTCGTTTTCCTCACTAAGACCTCTGACAAAAGGTAAACTTTTTTTTCTTAGGATAAGCCATTTCTGGAACTTCCTCCTTTTCTTTATGGCTCCAGTTACTTACAGATATACAAATATACAGTCCCATACAGTATTAATCTCGTGCATTCTCAAGCTTCCTCCTTCCACTATGTATTCAAGATAGACAATGATTAATATTTATATGTATTTATATGTAAGAGTGTAGGTATATACATATGTGGTATATAGCATGTTCATACAGTATGTGTCTTATGTATGTGTACACTTTTGAGAGCAAGCAACAGAATTTCATTTTTAATGTGTGCCATTGGGCCCACAGTAAAAAATGGCAATAAACGTTATCTGTCTTTCTATTTATCTTAAAGGCAAGAGTGGGGAACATCCTTAATGAATGTCTAATGACTAAATGTCTCGCTATGAAGTACAAGAAACATGTGTAAAAATTCTGTATTCCATTCCCACTTCTTAAGCGCCTTGACTTCTGGCATCTTTATGAACCCTCAGTGTAGGATATATGTGCCAGTGTGCCCACAGTAAAAAATGACAATAAAGGTCTGTCTGTCTATCTATCTATAGCTCAAATATGTTATTTGAGGGGGAAAAAGAAAGAGAAAATCCTCCAAATATAAAACATTTATTTTATATTCCAATATAAAATATTCCATGTCGTGATGGAAGCTAGGACCATATTTTTCACCACAATTGATAGACAGACACAGAAATATCCAGAGTTTAGAATGCAGTACTGCAGGCTACTTCTGCTGATTGACACCTCCCAGTAGTTCAGCAGTTTTAATTCTCACTGATTCAAGGTTGAGACAGCCTTCCATCCTTCTGGGGTCGGTAAAATGAGGACCCAAATTTTTCAGGACACTATGCTAACTCCGAAAACTGCTTAGAGAGGGCTATAAAGCACAGTGAAGCGGTATATAAGTCTTAAGTGCTTTCGCTATTGCTGTTACAATCCTTTATCAGCTCAGAAAAAGACTCCCAGAAGGATGAATTTTGTTCAGTGGTTAAGTCCACCATCTTCTCATTGTTTGAATTTATTTTCTTTTCCATCTCAGATGCAGAAACTAGAGTCCTCTCAACAACCTTCCTAGCAACAAAAAGTTAACTCTTGGGTGAAGAGCCTGGATAGCTTTTGTGGTCAGTCCTGCAGGTACCGGAATAGTCCTATGAATTGAAAGATGTTTGGAGATCCGCAAGATTCCTCTGACCTATCTGGAATTTCCTTCCAGGGCAAACAAAGGATGCAGAAACAACCGTTAGCAAGTGAGGGAACTGGAAAAGGCCCCTCCGTTGTTGAGCCTGGCAGCTGTGGGAAGATCTGGGCAAGAACTGGGCAGAAGATGCTGGAGAAGAAAACATCAGTTCAGAGATTCAACCCTGGAAGTTCAGAAACATCCAATACGAAGAGATTGAAGGTCCCCGAGGACTTTTCAGTCGGCTCCACAACATTTATAGTCAATGGCTGAGGTTACAAAAGCACACTAAAACCTAAATGTTGGACCTGGTTGTTCTGGAACAGCTCCTGGTCCTTCTGCCCCAAAAGATGGCAAACTGGTTGCGGGAGTGTGGAGCAGAGACCAGCTCCCAAGCGGTGGCCCTGACGGAAGGCTTCCTCATGAGTCAGGCAGAGGAGCAGAAGGAGCAAGTCAAATTGCAGGTGAGAGACCTCCACCTTGGAAGTCCAGAAGGGAATAAAGAATTTATTTGAATTTTTCACCCCTCCCTTCCCTACTTCTCTGCTCTTCATAATATGTGGCGATGTTTCACTAGTTCTTGCAGGACATTGTTCCATTATCCATTCTAGAAGACAAATTGTAGACAGTCTTACATTCTAAGCTCATTGTTAAACATAGTGGCATTAAAATTGTTTTTAGAGAACAAGAATCCACTCCATGTGAGGTCTTATTTATTTTTCTTTTCTCCTGCCTTCTATTTCAAGTCTTTCCCTCTGCAGACCAGAGATCCTGTGAGAAGGAGGAATCCATCTAATTCCCCCCAGGAGCTGTTTTCCAGGAGGATCTATCAGGAGTCCGCAACTCAGAACATCTTAGGTGGTAATCAAAAGTCCACCCATTCCCAAGAGAGGTCCCAGCTGTCTCACCTTCTCTCTCCTCTTCTGTAAAATGCCTTCTGCTATTTTATTAATTATCCATTTAAAAATTCTGTCTCCCTTACAGGGAAAAATAGAACGAATTTGACTGCTTTTTATGGTGGTGCTGAAAGAGTGGTTGAAATTCCAACTCAAGTAAGAGAGGAATAATGAAAAATAAAATTTTCACAGTTTTAATGTTTGCTGAATAGGGATCCTATTATTAATTTTTTTGCCATGGAATTGGGCAAGGCTACTCTATAATTGAAAGAATCACATTGGCACCTTACAGCTTCTAAAACGCCTTGTTTATAGCCAGTGATAAGAAAAATAATGGCACCAGCCAGGTTAAAAGATGAAGCAGACGGTTAAAATCCAAAGAGGGTGGGCAGATCAAGGCCCTTCAGCCTTTAGAGGAATTTCTAATACTCCGATTTGTGCCTGGAATTTGGGGCCAAACAATCCAGCTTTGGAAAGAATGAGAAATGGTCTTCCCAAGGAACTTTTTCTTCTTCAGCCATTGGGTTGGGGTACAAGCAGTGGATTCCTTGTAATCTGAGGAGCAGCGGAAACAGGGCTTGTGTCCCTTTGTCTATTGATGACACCCATGTAAATCCCTGGGTGGCTCTCAAACAACTTTAATGAAGGTTTTGAGCATGGATCAAATTGTTTGCTCTGGGGACACCACAAGCCTTTTACTTAAGTGGTAAAAAGAACCCCTCCACCTGCATTTTCTTCTGCAACCACTGGGTGTATGGGAGTGAGTGATGGGTGGGGGTTCCAAGGCCCATACCAGTTGATTCTCTCCAGATGCTGAAAGTCTTGCTGATGGATGGGGATAGATAGACAGACAGACAGACATATCCATCTGAAAAGTGTGATTTATTACACTGAATGACCTGAAACAGTGGTTCTCAACCTGTGGGTCGGGACCCCATTTGGGGTCGAACGTCCATTTCACGGGGGTCGCCAAACAACGCAGTCCGCCATTTTTTCCCCTTTTCCTTAGCTGTGCTACTCCCTTTTATTCTATTGGCTTTTGAAAGCCAATAGAATAGACTCTCTTGAATAGAGTCTAATTCTATTGGCTTTCAAAAGCCAATAGGAATTGTCCAGGCTGTCTCTGCCCTGCTGAGCCCGCCAAAAGTCCCATTCTGCAAACAGTGCTGCACCAGTTGAGTAGTCCTCAACTTACGACCGGTTGGGGGTTGCGGCATTAAAAAGGTTGAGAACCACTGACCTGAAATGTATATCTTTGCTTATAATCCTCTTGACTTTTCTTCTGTTTTCTTCTCATTCAGGAGGGTCTTGTGTCTTTAAGGAGGTGGCTGTGCATTTCTCCGAAGAGGAGTGGTCTCAGCTGGATGCTGACCCAAAAGCACTGTATCGGGAAGTCATGCTGGAAAATCATAGCAACGTGGTCTCTTTGGGTAAGAATATGTAACAAATTTTATTAGAATAAAAACTACAAATTTTGAAGAGGAAATAAAGAAGATAGAGGAATGTGAAAAAAAAGTATGGTAAAATTAAAAAAAAGAGAAAGACAAAGTAATAAAGAAGTTATAATTGGTGTCCTCTTTCCAAGGTTACATCATTGTTTCCTCCTTTTACATAATTTATGCTTTCTAACCTTCAAAGATTGATCACAAGTTCATTTTTTTTTTCAGCAGAAAGTCCATCGGGTTTTCAATCACTAATAAATATAGATACTATCCTTTGCCTAATCAGAGTCAATTTAGTCATCATTGAGAATTCTATCATCGTCTCCAACTATTCCACCATTCTAGTTATGTAGAGCCCTTCCAACTTTTTGTGTATAATAGTTTCACTACGGTTATCATATTTGGAAACAATCTTCTAAGACTGTTGATGAGTGCCAACATAAACTGTTCTGATTAGTTGGATATTAATCTTTAAAGTTCTCAGTATCGCTGAATGTTTTTGAATTCAAACTTTTCTAGCTTTTTACAAGTCCACCAGAGCACGACAAAATGATCGTTTATCTTGACTACATTTCCAGTATTAGTTTGAGGTACATTTATTTACTTTTGAATATTTTTCTGTTCATATTCTTCAGCCTGTTTAGAGGTTTTAACAATTACACATCTTTTGTACACAACAGAGATTCAAATTCTGCTTTATGTTGTTGAACACTGTAGTTACATTCATCTACCTGGAATCTATCTGAAAATATGAAAGTACTGATAGTTATATCCTTTTGTCATTCTTGACTTAGTTTGGTATTCCTGTATCTCAAGTTCTAATGGCTCTCGACATGTTATCCACTGTCTTTTCCTGCTTTTTTTCTGGAGAGAGTCATTAAGATGTTTTGGGACACAGCCTAAGTTTATATCTGTTTTATATTCTCAGTGTGGTATTTCTAACATTATGGTTTTAAAATCTAGATTGAGCCTAAATTTATCATACCACAATGATCCAAGACATGCAAACCTCTGCCGTGTCCTTCTAGTTATAACATTCTCTTAATTCTGAGCAACTCCTGTTTCTCATCCAAATGACACAGCAGACTACAAAGTCTAGTTTCAAATCAGGCCAAACAAATCCTCCCCTTTTCTTTGAATTTTGGACAATTTGAAATTTAATCTATGGTTTTGCCCTTGCCATACGACGCTAGATTTATCTTCCAAAATTTTAATCAAGAATATCCAGATCAAATTCTTGAAGGGCTTCTCTGGGAAGATTGAAGCAATTTATTTTTCATTATATTCAAACTTCCTATGCTTTCCTCTTTTCCCCTAAAGTTTATTTTTAATTTCCTGTGAAGGTAATGAGGAATATGAAGATTCCTGGGAACTACTCCAAATGATCACTGGTGGGTATCATACGAAGAACTCTACAGTTCTAATGGAAGAAGAAACCCGTGAGAGAAACCAGTCAAATAACTGCAATCGGGAAAATTCATCTTCTGTTCATGCACCGACTAAAGCCTCTGTGGCCCAACAAAGAAAAATAAAAAACAAATACATTGGAAAACATATAAAGGTATTCATAAAGAAATTAGATGTAAATGAACATAATCAAACCCAAACCAAAGGAGAAGATTATATATGTAGAGACAGTGGAAAAAATTACAAACGGACCTTGTCTCTTCCTCTTAAAAATGGGTCCCGTACATCTGAAAAAAGGACCCACGGAGGAGAAAAGCCCTATAAATGCATTGAGTGTGGAAAGAGCATTATTAAGAACAATCAACTTATTTACCATAAAAGGTTCCACAACGCAGACGAAACATATAAATGCATGGAGTGTGGAAAGAGCATTATTAAGAACAATCAACTTATTTACCATAAAAGGATCCACAAAGCAGAGGAAACATATAAATGCATGGAGTGTGGGAAAAGCTTTACTAAAAGGAGACAACTTACATCACATAAAAGGATCCACACAAGAGAGAAGCCTTACAAATGCACAGAGTGTGGAACGTGCTTTACCTCACTCAGAAATCTTTCTATACGTGAAACGATCCACACAGGGGAAATGCCTTATAAATGCACGGAGTGTGGAAAGACCTTTATTTTTAGAAATCATCTTAGGTCACATACAAAGATCCACACAGGGGAGAAGCCTTACAAATGCGTGGAATGTGGAAAGAGTTTTTCTATGAACAGTTATCTTAATATCCATAAAAGGACCCATGCTGGAGAGAAGCCCTATAAATGCATGGAGTGTGGAAACAGCTTCACTTCTAGTACTTCTCTGACTTCGCACTACTGGATCCACACAGGGGAGAAGCCCTATAGATGCATGGAGTGTGGGAAGAGCTTACTCACAGAAACAATCTTACTTCGCATAAAAGGATCCACACAGGGGAAATGCCTTATAAGTGCACGGAGTGTGGAAAGAGCTTTATTTTTAGAAGTCCTCATAGGTCACACAAATGGATCCACGCAGGAGAGAAGCTCTATAAATGCATGGAGTGTGGAAAGAGCTTCGCTTCTAGTACTTCTCTTACTTCGCATTACTGGATCCATACAGGACAGAAGCCCTATAAATGCATGGAGTGTGGAAAGACCTTTGCTCATAGCAAAGGTCTTACTTCCCATAAAAGGATCCACACAGGAGAGAAGCCCTATAAATGCATGGAGTGTGGAAAGAGCTTCACTTTTAGTACTTCTCTTACTTCCTATTACTGGATCCATACAGGGGAGAAGCCATATAAGTGCACAAAGTGTGGAAAGAGCTTCCGTGGAAATTCGTCTCTTACTGTTCATAAAAGGATCCACACAGGAGAGAGGCCCTATAAATGCATTGATTGTGGAAAGAGCTTCCCTAAGAGCGGTGACCTTGTTTTCCATAAAAAGATCCACACAGGGGAAAAGCCACATAAATGCATGGAGTGTGGGAAGAGCTTTACTAAGAACTGCCAACTTATTTACCATAGTAGGAAAAATGCCGGGGAGAAGCCTTTTAAATGCAAGGAATGTGGAAAGAGTTTTTCTATGAGCAGTTATCTTAATATCCATAAAAGAATCCACACAGGGGAGAAGCCTTATAAATTTATGGTGTGTGAAAAAGGTTTTATGACAAACAGTAATTTTAACTCCCATAAAAGGACCCACAAGGTGTAGAAGCCATACAAGTCTGTGAAATATGGGAAAATTTCAAGAGAACCAATGACCGAATCTTCCATATACGGGTACATTTGGGTGAGAATCTGTTTCATGTTCCATATACATGTTTAATGTTTAAATGTTCGGTTTAGTTTTTGAAATATATGCATTTCCTAATTACATTTACTGAATTAGGAAAGGGTTTTTTTCAGTCTTACCTTCACAATGTGAAGCCCAAGAGAGATGAATTTACTAATGGAAACCAAATTCTAGGCATGTGATGTTTTAATTATGAACCGTGGATTTTTGTAGCTACTGTCATTTGAAGGTCAGCGATCCCATTTCACATAAATAAGGGAACATATTTTTTTCTTCATGTTTATCCCCTTTTGGATTGGATCATAATAAAGCACAAATCCCCAATAAAATGTTAATTTTAATTTTTGAGAGCAAGCATAGGGCTTATTTAGCAAAATATCATTCCACGCATGCTATGGGAAAGGCTTAATTCAGGAAAGACTTGCAAAAGTTATAGCTAAATATAAATGACCAAAGTAAGTGTGATACTAAAGAAGATATTTTATGAATAGAGCCGTTTTAGTAGCAATTGGTTTTCTGTTAAATTTTGTATAGCTGTCAGTAGAAATTATATAATGAATTGTAAGATGATGAAATGGGAAATGTCTAAATGACAAGAATGTTCAAAAATTTAACATCTGGTGACAGTGCAACATCAGATCCTCTAACTCAGGGGTGTCAAACTGCCGGCCCACGGCCCACGCGGAAGCCTCGCCCACCCCATTGTTGGCAATGGGAAAACAGTCCCGATACATCACATGACATCAAGTGACGTCGCAAGTTTGACATGTCTGCTCTAACTTATATTTAATGGTACAAAAACCCCACTGCATTTGCAGTCTCCAGCTCAGTCTATTCAGTTTGGGCAAGGGACTCTTCTGAGAATTATTAAGTATTAAGCAGGAAAATTATTTTTCTAGGAGGGATGTGATCAGGCAGATATTTAATAGGTGTTGCTTCCACAAGAAGCGGAAGGAGCTGCATTTCCCTGATGCATCTCTTCAAGACTAAATTTCTGAAATCTTTCTTCCTCTATAACAGAAATTAGAATGGTAATTTCCTCTGGAGTGTGAGGATAGTAAAAAAATAATCCAACTTTTCAATCCACGGTGCAAAACAGCTTAGTAAACCAATATGAATGCAGAAGCAGGGAACTTTTTTCAGTCAGGATGTGAGAGATTAATCACGTAGATAATAATTCAAGCATGAAGAAAGTTTTAGAATGAAGTTTTCCTCTCTAACAAAAAGGAACCAGAATGCATGTGCAAAAGACTGCCCAAGAATTAGACCATATTTTACTTTTCTGTGGTGCAATAATGGCAAGGCACAAATTGTGTTTTCCAGAGAAGCTCCTGGTCCTCGTCTTCTGACTGCCTGGCTTTTTCTGAGAGGATTTGGGCCCCTTTTGAGACTTTCTCAGGGCAGCTGTTCTTGAGGGAAGTGAGTTTAAATCCACCAGGGAGATCTTTTTCTCTACAGAGGGTTCCTGGACAGGAAGATGGAGAAGCTGCGGTCTCTGGAGACACTGATGCCTTTCCTCCTACCTTTCCTCCTACTCCCATGCCCATCATCCTTTCCCTCTCCCTCCCCTCAGAAGCTCTTTCTCTTTGCCGCCCATTTGGAGAATCCTGGCATCTCGGGCAGAGTCCACTAGGTGGTGCTGTCAGCCTAAGGAAAAAACAGAGCGTATGCGGGACGCTTCAGCCAGAATTGTTGCCCGGGCCATCCGTGGGAAGAGGCTGTTCTTTCTGTTCTCCTCCCTCCGCAGAGAGGCTTTGCGACGGGCACAGAGGCTGCGTGGGATTCTTGCGGAGATGCGGGTCCTGACGAGACTCCTGAATTCCGTGAGTGGCGGCTCTGCCCATGCAAAGGGGTCCCGCGCTGGAAGGGAGCGTGGAGACGGGCCAAGTCTTCCCCCGGAGTGGGAGTCCGCAGTCAGACAACACAGTTATTACAATATAACGAAGACCTCAATCATTCCTGTACACTCCCTTATTCCCTCCTTCAGAACATCACATTAGTGTACATGTTTCCCACGCTTGCATGAAATTTGTCCCTGAGGGAAACACTGATTACAAAAGCGAGGTAACAATACTTAGGCAAGGCTACACAATTTGTTTCTTTTTCTGGTTTCAGTGCTTCTAGGAGCACGAAGCCAAAAACACCAGCCTGAAGACGACGAATGGGACTTCGTCAAAACATCGCTAAGACACTTCCAATTTTACTCAGGAGAAAACTGCTTCAATCTTCCCAGAGAAGCCCTTCAAGAATTTGATCTGGATATTCTTGATTAAAATTTTGGAAGATAAATCTAGCGTCGTATGGCAAGGGCAAAACCATAGATTAAACACCCGAGAAAACCTCAGAAAACACACACACACACACACACACACACACACATATAAAGTTATTAAGTTTAAATCACTCCTTTCAGCTTGTCTTCATGGAGTAAAATCTTTTTCTTCTCTGGATAGTTTATCAAGTAGTTATAAGCCTCCCTTTTTATCAAGGATTTCTCAAGGATTTCTCCATTTTGTTACTGTCGTTTTAAGCGTTGCAGATTTTCTTGAAACTCTTCTTTCAGTTGTGTTGAGAGAATATGTTTAAACCATCATAATAAAAGTTGACGTCAGGTTTACATTTCAAAATTGCAGTTAATTCCTCTACACTTTCAGTTGCTTGTAAAGTTGCCTCAGTAGTCTTTGCAAGCGTTTGCATCCGGCTTCTGGACTGTGTCATCAGTCCCAGCTGATTAGATTGTATCCTAAATGTATCTTTGACACCAGCATCCAGCCCTCTCCTATTCCTCCTTTGTACGCTCCCATTCACTCCCTTGTCACTGATTCTTCGGTTGAGTGGGATCCTTCCCCCCATTATATATATTATAATGTGACATGATAGCAGTATTTATATTTATATGAATCTGCAAGTTTATCTAAGCATCTATATGACTTCACTTGGACACCTGCTCAATTCCCTGACACTCCCTTTCCTACCCTTTGAGCATAAGAACCTGAATTCCACATAGACTCCTCTAGAGGGCGCGCTCTAACAAGCCCTTCCCCAATGGGCCACTGGAGGGCGAAAGTCACGGCTAATTTTCCAGAGGACGCTGCGAAGGAAGTGACGGCACTGAACCTTGCCACTCTAGGACGCCATACTCTCTCGCCTTAACCCCTGGAGCTCCGCGGGAGACGAAGAGTTGGCGGGAGAGTCTCGCGGGGGAAGAGATTCACCTCTGTCTTAGGTGGGGAGGTGGGCTCTTCCCGTGCTAAGGGAGGAGGGGGAGCTCTCCTCTGGGTCCGGTCCCGGGTCCCATGTTCCCCAGCCGCCCTCTCCATGCAGGGGGAAGTGGAGCTACAGAGCAGCAGCAGAGGAACCAGGGATCCCGGGAAGGCGGCGGAGATCCTGGGTTGCCTTCCCGCCCCGTATCCGGGGAAGAAGAGCCCGAGTGGGGGGAGGGAGAGGAGGGCCGTCCTGGCGGAGGTCCAGCAGGAGAGGAGAGAAGCTGGGTGTGGAAGCAGGATTGTGTGAACTTGCTTCCGTGTCCTCAGAAGAAGGGAAAGGGAGCATCCACAGCCAGGGGTCATTTCCTGGCATTTCATTGGCAGGTTGTGTAAATCCTTCTTGGAGGGGGATGCGGAGGGCAGGTTTTTAAAAGGAAGCTTTTTCTTGTGACCAAGAGAAATATAAAGTTTTTCAAAATGCACGCCCCCCCTCCCGAAAGAACCCTATCTGCTGAATGCCATTGCAATCATTGACCAGCTCAGAAAAATCTTTCCTTCCGTGGGGATGACTGTTGTTCGGTGGTTAAATCCTCCACTTTCTAAGTCTTGAAACTCATTTTCTTTTTCCATCTCAGGTACACAAATTGGAAGTGATTTCTACATCTTTGCATATAGACAAGATTATTTCTTAGCTAAAGGCAGGCGGCAACAGAATTTCAAGAAGCAGACTTATGAATGAAATGTCTTTAGGAGATCCAGAAGATTCCTTGTACCCATCTGGAGTTGCCTTACAGGACAGAGACAGGATGGAGACAGAACTTTTAGCAAGTGAAGCGACTGGAAAAAATCCTTCGACTGGAAAAAATCCTTCAGTTGTTCAGCCCTGTAGCTTCAGGAGCATCCAATACCAGGAGGCTGAGGGTCCCCGAGGACTTTGCAGCCGACTCCATGACATTTGTAGGCGATGGCTGAGACCAGAAAAGCACACCAAAACCCAGATGCTTGATCTGGTTGTTCTGGAGCAGCTGCTGATCCTTCTGCCCCCAGAGATGGAGAGCTGGGTGCGGGAGTGTGGAGCAGAGACCAGCTCCCAGGCGGTGGCTCTGTTGGAAGCCTTCGTTTTGAGTCAGGTGGAGGAACAAAAGGGGAAATAAAGAATGTGTTTGAATTCTTCACCCCTCCCTCTGAGACTTCTCTGGCATTTAAATTACATGGAGACCTTTTCCTAATTCCTGTAGGACATTGCTCCATTTGTGTCTTATTCAGCCTCACTGATGGATATTGGGGATTTTCAGGTTTGCATTCAGAGAACTAGAATCAACTTAATGTTCTGGAGCAGTCCCCAACCTTTTGGGCACCAGGGACCAGTTCCGTGGCTTTTCCGCGGACCAGAGGGGCCATGGTTTTGTGGGCTGCCTGCATCTGGCGAATGGAGATTTGTTTGTGCGGACCGGTTACTGACATGCAATGGCCCGGTACTGGTCCACAGACCGGGGGTTGGGGACCCCTGTTCTGGAGTGTTCATTAAATCTTTTTTTTTTCTCCTTTCTCCTATTTCAAGGCTGTTATGAAGATCAGAGGTCCCGAGAGAAGACAGAATCCATCAAATCCTCTTCAGGAGATGATTTGGCAGAGGATCTCCCAGGAAGATCCAAGTCAGGATACTTCAGGAGGTAATTGAAAGTTCTCCCATTCCCTAGAGAAATCCCAGCTGACTCATTTTCTCTTCCATCTTCTCTTCTGTACAATACCTAGTCCTATTTTGATAATTATGGATGTTAAAATTCTGTCTCCCATGCAGTGAAAAATAGAATGAAGATAACGCCTGCTTATTATGCTGGAACTGAAACAATCATTGAACTTACAACTCAAGTAAGAGCAGCGTAAAAAAAAAATAAGGCTATCATGGTGTGAGCATCTGTTAAGTAGAGAGTGATCATTTTAGAAATTCTTTGACATGCAATTGTGCCAGACTGCTCAGTAATAACTGAAATAATCACATTAGCACAATACCATTTCAAGAAGGCTTTTCATTAAGGTTTTTAATTAAATGCTAAATGGACTGGAGTCCCTGAGAAGTGGCCTTTCCAAGGCCCATCTGCCAGTTTATTCTCTCCAGATGCAGAAAGTCTTGATGATAGACAGATAGACAGACAGATCAATCCAGAAGGAAGCTGGGGTTCCTTTCACTGAATGGCACTGAAAATGTATATCTGTGCTTGCAACGATTTAAACAATAAGACAGATCTTGTAAATTACCCTGGTCTTATTCTGTTGTGTTTTTCCTTGTTCAGGAGGGCCATGTGTCCTTTGAAGAGGTGGCTGTGCATTTCTCTGAGGAGGAGTGGTCTCGACTGGATCCTGACCAAAAAATGCTGCATTGGGAAGTCATGGTGGAAAATCATAGGAACGTGGCCTCTCTGGGTAAGGCCTTGCTACTGTCCACCCAGAATATTTGGGAAGACGTTCTGTAATTAGATGATATCAACTGTGTCTTTTTTATTTTAATTTTATCAAATTTATAGGACCAAAAACAATACAAGTTTTGAAGAGGAAATGAAGGTAGAATAAGGTGATAAATGAATTTTAAAAAAATATAATAAAATGCAAAAAGGAAACAGAAGAACAGAAAAAGTAAGAAATGTTAAAATTTAGCTTCTTTCTCTAAGTTTACATAATAGTTTTCTCTTACATAATGGTTCCTTTCCAATCTTCAAACATAGATCAGAAGTTCATTTTTTTCTTTTTTTTAGCAAGAAGTCCATCAGGGGTTTCCAATCATTAATCACTATACGGTGTTTCCTCTAATCAAAGAGGTCATTTAGTCATCTTTGATAATTCTGTCATCTCCATCAACCATCCACCATTGTAGTTATAGTAGAGTCCTTCCAGCTTTGGGGTTATAATAGTCTCACTGCAGTTATCATATGAAGTCAGAAGCAATGTTCTATGGCTGTTTTCCAGCTGCCTGTTCGTTAGCACTAACAAAGTGTTCTGATTTCAGTTGGATATTTATCTTTAAAGTTCTCTGTATTTGAATCCAAAATTTTCTGCCTTTTTTACCTGTCCACCAAAACGTGACAGTCTTGATGTTGCCCACATTTCCAGTATAAGTGTCAGGTATCTTTATACACTTCTGAAAATTTTTGTATTACATCAGTTTATAAAAGTTGCCTTTTAGGTTGTAACATAATGTAAATTTCACTCCTTTCAACCACATATTTTGTTACATCGGTATATTTTGAAAAACTTCTTTGTCGATTTTATCATACATTCTTTAACTGTTTATAGGTTTTAGCAATTACATGTTCATCCTTTCTACACAACCAAGATTCAAATTCTGTCTTAGGTTGTTGAATACCATAGGTCCTTTTATCTACCTTGAATCTTTCTGATGACAGTTTGAAAACCAGCGACAGCTATATCCTTCTGCCATCAATTGCTCTCTTGATTTCATTTGATATTCCCCCTTGTTCAAGTACTAATGGCTCTTGACATGTTATTCATTTTCTTTGCTGATTGCTTCTCTTCTGTAAAATGCTTATTATGTTGAGAGCTGTAATGGCACAGTCTGGATTTGCATCTGTTCCATATTCTCAATATGGCACTTCTAAGATCATTGTTTTAAAAATCAACATTACCCAACACCCATACCATCCAAATCTTAGGTCATGCTTTTTAAATTCTAAAATTCTTTTATTGCTCAGCAACCCACATTCTTTCATTGAAAGCACACACCAGGTCTTCTTTCCTTTGCATCTTGGAGAATGGATACTCAATCTGTGGCTTTTTTCCTTGCCATAAAAATCTATGTCTATTATTCTGCCACTGTTTAATCTTTTGGCTTCCCTGGGCTGCATTAAGCGAAGAGAAATTGTCTTGGTCCACCTATAAAATATATAATTAATGTATATAAATAACAAACTTTTTAAAAAATATTTTTATATCTTATGGGGCCGCATTACTAGCTGTCCACGCCCACATGTGGCCTGCGAGGTGCAAGTTGGACCTATCTGGTTTAAATGACACATCAGTTGTCTAAAAGGGTATTTGAAACAGAAATATTATTCTAGGCCACAGGTCGGCAACCTGCGGCTCCGGAGCCGCATGCGGCTCTTTGAGCCTTCCCCGGTGGCTCCCAGCCTCCTCTGCCTTTGCAGAGAGAGACAGAGACAGAGAGAGGCAATTGCGCTTCCCTGCTTCCTTCTCTCTCTCTCTCTCTCTCTCTCTCTCTCTCTCTCTCTCTCTCTTTCTCTTTCTCTGTCTGTGTGTGTGTAAAAGATTGCACTCATAGTGTTCTCCGAGGAGCTGAAAAGCTTTCTGGACGGAGCTCCTCCCTTTGCTGTGTCTCAGCAGGAAGCAGGAAGGGCAGGAGAGAGCTAGGTAGCCCAGCTAGGCTGACTCAGGAATTCTGGGAGTTGAAGTCCATGAGTCATAAAAGAGACGCGGTTGCTTACCCTGAGCTTGTTGGACAACAGCTTGAAGCTTGCCAGGTGAGCAGCAGATAGGAGAGAGAGAGAGAAAGAGAGAGAGGGGGGAGGGAGAGAGAGAGAGAGAGAGAGGAAAGAGAGAGAGAAAGAAAGAGGGGGAAGAGGAGTGGCAGGCAGACTAAGGGCAGATAGAGAGGGAGGGAGAGAGACAGACAGACAGAGAGAGAGAGAGACCCTTTTGACATCTAAAATGAAGATAACACTGCATATATCCTTTTTTTACTTGTATGTGTATGTGTATGTATGTGTATATATATATGTGTGTGTGTGTGTGTGTATACATACATACATACATATACACACACACACACATATATACACACACACAAACACACACCTATAATAAAGGTAAAAAAGGATATATGCAGTGTTATCTTCATTTTAGATATCAAAAGGATTTTGCGGCTCTCGGTGTTTTGTTTTTGGTGGGAAATGGGTCCAAGTGGCTCTTTGAGTGTTTTGGGTTGCCTACCCCTGTTCTAGGCCAACATTAATTTTTATCATGGAAATTCTTTCTAACAATGACGTAGGCATTTTCTCCTAGCTTAACATATCCCTCTTTTACTCCATATTTTAAAAGAATTGTTTTGAAATAACATACAGTCCTTGATGCTCTCTGAGCTTGGTTGTTTTCTTGCAGATGTTTCATTATCCATACTAGATAACATCATCAGCACTAGTATTACAACACCGAGGTACAAATATTCTCCTTTATCAGTTCATATTGGTCATAATAATACTGAACTTGTTGATTTTAATTTCTCAGTTTTAAAACCAATTTTTCCCATCAATTTTATTTCATCTTCCATTTTTGTCTTTTTTGTTAACAGCATCTTTAAATTATTAAAGCTCATTAAAATGCCAAATTTCTTAAATTTTTCCACATTGGTATTTCTACACCCTCCAGAGGATCTCCCAAATTCAACACGCAGCATGAAAAAAAGGGCATCCTTATGTTTTGTTTTTGTGTTTTACAAGGATTGTTAAATTTTCTGCTTTATGCAAAGATTAGATCGATTTTACCCATTTAAGGAAATTCTCTTCAAAGGTCATGTCTTCTGAAAATTTAAATCAACACAGTCCAGTTCAAATTCTCAAACGCCTTCGCCGCATCTAAGAAGATTGGTGCAGCTTCTTTTTAATTATGTTCAAACTTCCTGCAGTTTGAACTTTCCCCCCTAACTTATTATCATTTTTATTTCTCCTTTCTTTGAAGATAATAATGGACAAGAAAATGAAAATTCCCGAGAACCATTCCGAGGGATGACTCGTGGAGACAGACTGGAGAAGCCTGCAAATCAAATGGTAGTAGAGAGACATGAGAGAAACCAGTCAAATAATTGGAATCGGGAAAGTTCTTCCATTGATGCTCCAATGCAGGACTTTCTTGCCCAACAAGGAAAAATAAAGAAAAAATGCATTATGAAAAACGTAAAACTGTTCAAAGACAAATTAGATGTGAATGAACACGATCCAACCCAAACCAAAGGAGAAAGTAAAATATGCAGAGGCAATGGAAAAAAATCGACTCTTTCTTGTGAAAAGGAGTCCTTTACATCTCAGAAAAGGATCCATGTAGGAGAGAAGCCATATACATGTTTGGAATGTGGAAAGAGCTTCAGAAGAAGCAGTCATCTTACTTCCCATAAATGGATCCACACAGGGGAGAGGCCATATAACTGTATGGAGTGTGGAAAGGGCTTCAGTGAAAGGAGTTATTTTATTTCCCATACCAGGATCCACACAGGGGAGAAGCCATATAAATGCCCTGAATGTGGAAAGGGCTTTATTAAGAGCAGTTATCTTACCTCCCATAAAAGAGTCCACACAGAGGAGAAGCCGTATAAGTGCACGGAGTGTGGAAAGAGTTTCAGAGAGAACCGTTCCCTTACATCTCATAAAAGGATCCACACAGGAGAGAAGCCATATCAATGCATGGAGTGTGGAAAGACCTTTGCTCATACCAATGGTCTTACTTCCCATAAAAGGATCCACACAGGAGAGAAGCCATATCAGTGCATGGAGTGTGGAAAGGCCTTTGCTCATAGCAAAGATCTTACTTCCCATAAAAGGATCCACACAGGAGAGAAGCCCTATAAATGCATGGAGTGTGGAAAGAGCTTCACTTTTAGTCATTCTCTTACTATGCATTACCGGATCCATACAGGGGAAAAGCCATATAAGTGCACAAAGTGTGGAAAGAGCTTCCGTGGAAATTCGTCTCTTACTGTTCATAAAAGGATCCACACAGGAGAGAGGCCCTATAAATGCATTGAATGTGGAAAGAGCTTCCCTAAGAGCGGTGACCTTGTTTTCCATAAAAAGATCCACACGGGGGAGAAGCCACATAAATGCATGGAGTGTGGGAAGAGCTTTATTAAGAACTCCCAACTTATTTACCATAGTAGGATACATACCGGGGAGAAGCCTTTTAAATGCATGGAATGTGGAAAGAGTTTTTCTATGAACAGTTATCTTAATACCCATAAAAAGATCCACATAGGGGAGAAGCCTTATAAGTGTATGGTGTGTGGAAAAGGTTTTATGACAAGCAGTAATTTTAACTCTCATAAAAGGATCCACAAACTGTAGAAGCCATACAAGTCTGTGAAATATGGGAAAATTTCAAGAGAACCAATGACCGAATCTGCCATATACAGATACATTTGGGTGAGAATATGTTTCATGTTCCATATACATGTTTAATGTTTAAATGTTCAGTTTAGTTTTTGAAATATATGCATTTCCTAATTACATTTACTGAATTAGGAAAGGGTTTTTTTCAGTCTTACCTTCACAATGTGAAGCCCAAGAGAGATGAAGTTACTAATGGAAACCAAATTCTAGGCATGTGATGTTTTAATTATGAACCGTGGATTTTTGTAGCTACTGTCATTTGTAGGTCATCAATGCCATTTCAGATAAATAAGGGAACATATTTTTTTCTTCATGTTTATCCCCTTTTGGATTCGATCATAATAAAGCATAAATCCCCAATAAAATTTTAATTTTTGAGAGCAAGCATAGGGCTTATTTAGTAAAATATCATTCCACGCATGCTATGGGAAAGGCTTAATTCAGGAAAGACTTGCAAAAGCTATAGCTAAATATAAATGACCAAAGTAAGTGTGATACTAAAGAAGATATTTTATGAATAGAGCCATTTTAGTAGCAATTGGTTTGCTGTTAAACTTTGTATAGCTATCAGTAGAAATTATATAATTAATTGTAAGATGATGAAATGGGAAATGTCTAAATGACAAGAATGTTCAAAAATTTAACATCTGGTGACAGTGCAGCATCAGATCCTCTAACTCAGGGGTGTCAAACTGCCCGCCCACGGCCCGGATGCGTCACGTGGAAGCCTCGCCCACCCCATTGCCGGCAATGGGAAAACAGTCCCGATACATCACATGACATCAAGTGACGTCGCAAGTTTGACATGTCTGCTCTTACTTATACTTAATGGTACAAAATCCCCACTGGATTTGCAATCTCCAGCTCAGTCTATTCAGTTTGGGCAAGGGACTCTTCTGAGAATTATTAAGTATTAAGTATTAAGCAGGAAAATTATTTTTCTAGGAGGGATGTGATCAGGCAGATATTTAATAGGTGTTGCTTCCACAAGAAGCGGAAGGAGCTGCATTTCCTTGATGCATCTCTTCAAGACTAAATTTCTGAAATCTTTCTTCCTCTATAACAGAAATTAGAATGGTAATTTCCTCTGGAGTGTGAGGATAGTGAAAAAATAATCCAACTTTTCAATCCACAGTGCAAAACAGCTTAGTAAACCAATATGAATGCAGAAGCAGGGAACTTTTTTCAGTCAGGATGTGAGAGATTAATCACGTAGATAATAATTCAAGCATGAAGAAAGTTTTAGAATGAAGTTTTCCTCTCTCACAAAAAGGAGCCAGAATGATAAGAAGCACTTGAAATGCATGTGCAAAAGACTGCCCAAGAATTAGACCATATTTTACTTTTCTGTGGTGCAATAATGGTAAGGCACAAATTGTGTTTTCCAGAGAAGCTCCTGGTCCTCGTCTTCTGACTGCCTGGCTTTTTCTGAGAGGATTTGGGCCCCTTTTGAGACTTTCTCAGGGCAGCTGTTCTTGAGGGAAGTGAGTTTAAATCCACCAGGGAGATCTTTTTCTTTACAGAGGGTTCCTGGACAGGAAGATGGAGAAGCTGCGGTCTCTGGAGACACTGACGCCTTTCCTCCTACTCCCATGCCCATCATCCTTTCCCTCTCCCTCTCTCCCCTCAGAAGCTCTTTCTCTTTGCCGCCCGTTTGGAGAATCCTGGCATCTCGGGCAGAATCCACTAGGTGGTGCTGTCAGCCTAAGGAAAAAACAGAGCGTATGCGGGCCGCTTCAGCCAGAATTGTTGCCCGGGCCGTCCGTGGGAAGAGGCTGTTCTTTCTGTTCTCCCTCCGCTGAGAGGCTTTGTGGTGGGCTTAGAGGCTGCGTGGGATTCTTGCGGAGACGCGGGTCCTGACGAGACTCCTGAATTCCGTGAGTGGCGGCTCTGCCCATGCAAAGGGGTCCCGCGCTGGAAGGGAGCGTGGAGACGGGCCAAGTCTTCCCCCGGAGTGGGAGTCCGCAGTCAGACAACACAGTTATTACAATATAACGAAGACCTCAATCATTCCTGTACACTCCCTTATTCCCTCCTTCGGAACATCACATTAGTGTACATGTTTCCCACGCTTGCATGAAATTTGTCCCTGAGGGAAACACTGATTACAAAAGCGAGGTAACAATACTTAGGCAAGGCTACACAATTTGTTTCTTTTTCTGGTTTCAATGCTTCTAGGAGCACGAAGCCAAAAACACCAGCCTGAAGATGACGAATGGGACTTCGTCAAAACATCGCTAAGACACTTCCAATTTTACGCAGGAGAAAACTCGAATAACCAAAGACCTACATACAAACACCCGTGAAAACCTCAGAAAACATATATATATATATATATGTATGTATGTATGTATGTATATGTATATGTATGTATATGTGTATATATATATATATATATATATATGTATATATATGTATATGTAGGTCTTTGGTTATTCGGGTTTTCTGACGTGTAAAATTGGAAGTGTCTTGGCGACGTTTCGACGAAGTCCCATTCGTGATCTTCAGGGTGGTGTTTTCAGCTTCGTGCTTCGAGCACGAATGGGACTTCGTCGAAACGTCGCCAAGACACTTCCAATTTTACGCGGGAGAAAACCGGAATAACCAAAGACCTACATACAAACTCCCGCGAAAACCTCAGAAAACATATATATATATTATATATATAAAGTTATTAAGTTTAAATCGCTCCTTTCAGCATTTGTCTTCATGGAGTAAAATCTTTTTCTTCTCTGGATAGTTTATCAAGTAGTTATAAGCCTCCCTTTTTATCAAGGATTTCTCGATTTTGTTACTGTCCTTTTAAACGTTGCAGATTTTCTTGAAACTCTTCTTTCAGTTGTGTTGAGAGAATATGTTTAAACCATCATAATAAAAATTGACGTCAGGTTTATATTTCAAAATTGCAGTTAACTGCTCTACATTTCCAGTTGATTGTAAAGTTGCCTCAGTAGTCTTTGCAAGCGTTTGCATCCGGCTTCTGGACTGTGTCATCAGTCCCAGCTGATTAGATTGTATCTTAAAGGTATCTTTGACACCAGCATCCAGCCCTCTCCTATTCCTTCTTTGTACACACCCATTCACTCCCTTGTCACTGATTCTGGGTTGAGTGGGATCCTTCCCCCCATTATATATATTATAATGTGATATGATAGCAGTATTTATATTTATATGAATCTGCAAGTTTGTCTAAGCATCTATATGACTTCACTTGGACACCTGCGCAATTCCCTGACACTCCCTTTCCTACCCTTTGAGCATAAGAACCTGAATTCCACGTAGACTCCTCTAGAGGGTGCGCTCTAACAAGCCCTTCCCCAATGGGCCACTGGAGGGCGAAAGTCACGGCTACTTTTCCAAAGGAGGCTGCGAAGGAAGTGACGGCACTGAACCTTGCCACTCTAGGACGCCATACTCTCTCTCCTTAACCCCTGGAGCTCCGCGGGAGACGAAGAGTTGGCGGGAGAGTCTCGCGGGGGAAGAGATTCACCCCTGTCTTAGGTGGGGAGGTGGACTCTTCCCGTGCTAAGGGAGGAGGGGGAGCTCTCCTCTGGGTCCGGTCCCGGGTCCTATGTTCCCCAGCCGCCCTCTCCATGCAGGGGGAAGTGGAGCTACAGAGCAGCAGCAGAAGAACCGGGGATCCCGGGAAGGCGGCGGGAATCCTGAGTTGCCTTCCCGTCCCGTATCCGGGGAAGAAGAGCCCGAGTGGGGGGAGGGAGAGGAGGGCCGTCCTGGCGGAGGTCCAGCAGGAGAGGAGAGAAGCTGGGTGTGGAAGCAGGATTGTGTGAACTTGCTTCCGTGTCCTCAGAAGAAGGGAAAGGGAGCATCCACAGCCAGGGTCATTTCCTGGCATTTCATTGGCAGGTTGTGTAAATCCTTCTTGGAGGGGGATGCGGAGGGCAGGTTTTTAAAAGGAAGCTTTTTCTTGTGACCAAGAGAAATATAAAGTTTTTCAAAATGCACGCCCCCCCTCCCGAAAGAACCCTATCTGCTGAATGCCATTGCAATCATTGACCAGCTCAGAAAAATCTTTCCTTCTATGGGGATGACTGTTGTTCAGTGGTTAAATCCTCCACTTTCTAAGTCTTGAAACTCATTTTCTTTTTCCATCTCAGGTACACAAATTGGAAGTGATTTCTACATCTTTGCATACAGACAAGATTATTTCTTAGATAAAGGCTGGCGGCAACAGAATTTCAAGAAGCAGACTTATGAATGAAATGTCTTTAGGAGACCCAGAAGATTCCTTGTATCCATTTGGAGTTGCCTTACAGGATAGAGACAGGATGGAGACAGAACTTTTAGCAAGTGAAGCGACTGGAAAAAATCCTTCAACTGGAAAAAATCCTTCAGTTGTTCAGCCCTGCAGCTTCAGGAGCATCCAATACCAGGAGGCTGAGGGTCCCCGAGGACTTTGCAGCCGACTCCATGACATTTGTAGGCGATGGCTGAGACCAGAAGAGCACACCAAAACGCAGATGCTTGATCTGGTTGTTCTGGAGCAGCTGCTGATCCTTCTGCCCCTGGAGATGGAGAGCTGGGTGCGGGAGTGTGGAGCAGAAACCAGCTCCCAGGCGGTGGCTCTGTTGGAAGCCTTCCTTTTGAGTCAGGTGGAGGAACAAAAGGAGCAGGTCAAGTTTCAGGTGGGAGCCCAAAAGGGGAAATAAAGAATGTGTTTGAATTCTTCACCCCTCCCTCTGAGACTTCTCTGGCATTTAAATTACATGGAGACCGTTTCCTAATTTTTGTAGGACATTGTTTCATTTGTGTCTCATTCAGACTCACTGATGGATATTGGAGATTTTCAGGTTTGCATTCAGAGAACAGGAATCAACTTAATGTTCTGGAGCAGTCCCCAACCTTTTGGGCACCAGGGAACAGTTCCGTGGTTTTTCCGTGGACCAGAGGGGGCATGGTTTTGTGGGCTGCCTGCATCCCATGAATGGGGCTTTGTTTGTGCGGACCGGTTACTGACATGCAATGGCCCGGTACTGGTCCACAGACCGGGGGTTGGGGACCCCTGTTCTGGAGTGTTCATTAAATCTTTTTTTTTTTTCTCCTTTCTCCTATTTCAAGTCTGTTGTGAAGATCAGAGGTCCCGAGGGAAGACGGAATCCATCAAATCCTCTTCAGGAGATGATTTGGCGGAGGATCTCCCAGGAAGATCCAAGTCAGGATACTTCAGGAGGTAATTGAAGGTTCTCTCATTCCCTAGAGAAATCCCAGCTGACTTATTTTCTCTTCCATCTTCTCTTCTGTAGAATATCTAGTCCTATTTTGTTAATTATGGATGTTAAAATTCTGTCTCCCATGCAGTGAAAAATAGAATGAAGATAACGCCTGCTTATTATGCTGGAACTGAAACAATCATTGAACTTACAACTCAAGTAAGAGAAGCGTAAAAAAAAAAAATAAGGCTATCATGGTGTGAGCATCTGTTAAGTAGAGAGTGATCATTTTAGAAATTCTGTGACATGCAATTGTGCCAGACTGCTCAGTAATAACTGAAATAATCACATTGGCACAATACCATTTCAAAAAGGCTTTTCATTAAGGTTCTTAATGAAATGCTAAATGGATTGGAGTCCCTGAGAAGTGGGCTTTCCAAGGCCCATCTGCCAGTTTATTCTCTCCAGATGCAGAAAGTCTTGATGATAGACAGATAGACAGACAGATCAATCCAGAAGGAAGCTGGGGTTCCTTTCACTGAATGGCACTGAAAATGTATATCTGTGCTTGCAACGATTTAAACAATAAGACAGATCTTGTAAATTACCCTGGTCTTATTCTGTTGTGTTTTTCCTTGTTCAGGAGGGCCATGTGTCCTTTGAAGAGGTGGCTGTGTATTTCTCTGAGGAGGAGTGGTCTCGACTGGATCCTGACCAAAAAATGCTGCATTGGGAAGTCATGGTGGAAAATCATAGGAACGTGGCCTCTCTGGGTAAGGGCTTGCTACTGTCCACCCAGAATATTTGGGAAGACGTTCTGTAATTAGATGATATCAACTGTGTCTTTTTTATTATAATTTTATCAAATTTATAGGACCAAAAACAATACAAGTTTTGAAGAGGAAATGAAGGTAGAATAAGGTGATAAATGAATTTTAAAAAAGTATAATAAAATGCAAAAAGGAAACAGAAGAACAGAAAAAGTAAGAAATGTTAAAATTTAGCTTCTTTCTCTAAGTTTACATAATAGTTTTCTCTTACATAATGGTTCCTTTCCAATCTTCAAACATAGATCAGAAGTTCATTTTTTTCTTTTTTTTTAGCAAGACGTCCATCAGGGGTTTCCAATCATTAATCACTATACGGTGTTTCCTCTAATCAAAGAGGTCATTTAGTCATCTTTGATAATTCTGTCATCTCCATCAACCATCCACCATTGTAGTTATAGTAGAGTCCTTCCAGCTTTGGGGTTATAATAGTCTCACTGCAGTTATCATGTGAAGTAAGAAGCAATCTTCTATGGCTGTTTTCCAGCTGCCTGTTCGTTAGCACTAACAAAGTGTTCTGATTTCAGTTGGATATTTATCTTTAAAGTTCTCTGTATTTGAATCCAAAATTTTCTGCCTTTTTTACCTGTCCACCAAAACGTGACAGTCTTGATGTTGCCCACATTTCCAGTATAAGTGTCAGGTATCTTTATACACTTCTGAAAATTTTTGTATTACATCAGTTTATAAAAGTTGCCTTTTAGGTTGTAACATAATGTAAATTTCACTCCTTTCAACCACATATTTTGTTACATCGGTATATTTTGAAAAACTTCTTTGTCGATTTTATCATACATTCTTTAACTGTTTATAGGTTTTAGCAATTACATGTTCATCCTTTCTACACAACCAAGATTCAAATTCTGTCTTAGGTTGTTGAATACCATAGGTCCTTTTATCTACCTTGAATCTTTCTGATGACAGTTTGAAAACCAGCGACAGCTATATCCTTCTGCCATCAATTGCTCTCTTGATTTCATTTGATATCCCCCTTGCTCAAGTTCTAATGGCTCTTGACATGTTATTCATTATCTTTGCTGATTGCTTCTCTTCTGTAAAATGCTTATTATGTTGAGAGCAGTAATGGCACAGTCTGGATTTGCATCTGTTCCATATTCTCAATATGGCACTTCTAAGATCATTGTTTTAAAAGTCAACATTACCCAACACCCATGCCATCCAAATCTTAGGTCATGCTTTTTAAATTCTAAAATTCTTTTATTGCTCAGCAACCCACATTCTTTCATCGAAAGCACACACCAGGTCTTCTTTCCTTTGCATCTTGGAGAATTTGATACTCAATCTGTGGCTTTTTTCCTTGCCATAAAAGTCTATGTCTATTATTCTGCCACTGTTTAATCTTTTGGCTTCCCTGGTCTGCATTAAGTGAAGAGAAATTGTCTTGGTTCACCTATGAAATATATAATTAATGTATATAAATAACAAACTTTTTAAAAAATATTTTTATATCTTATGGGGCCGCATTACTAGCTGTCCACGCCCACATGTGGCCTGCGAGGTGCAGGTTGGACCTATCTGGTTTAAATGACACATCAGTTGTCTAAAAAGGTATTTGAAACAGAAATATTATTCTAGGCCAACATTAATTTTTATCATGGAAATTCTTTGTAACAATGACGTACGCATTTTCTCCTAGCTTAACATATCCCTCTTTTACTCCATATTTTAAAAGAATTGTTTTGAAATAACATACAGTCCTTGATGCTCTCTGAGCTTGGTTGTTTTCTTGCAGATGTTTCATTATCCATACTAGATAACATCATCAGCACTAATATTACAACACCGAGGTACAAATATTCTCCTTTATCAGTTCATATTGGTCATAATAATACTGAACTTGTTGATTTTAATTTCTCAGTTTTAAAACCAACTTTTCCCATCAATTTTATTTCACCTTCCATTTTTGTCTTTTTTGTTAACAGCATCTTTAAATTATTAAAGCTCATTAAAATGCCAAATTCCTTAAATTTTTCCACATTGGTATTTCTACACCCTCCAGTGGATCTCCCAAATTCAACACGCAGCATAAAAAAAAGGGCATCCTTATGTTTTGTTTTTGTGTTTTACAAGGATTGTTAAATTTTGTGCTTTATGCAAAGATTAGATCGATTTTACCCATTTAAGGAAATTCTCTTCAAAGGTCATGTCTTCCGAAAATTTAAATCAACACAGTCCAGTTCAAATTCTCAAACGCCTTCGCCGCATCTAAGAAGATTGGTGCAGCTTCTTTTTAATTATGTTCAAACTTCCTGCAATTTGAACTTTCCCCCCTAACTTATTATCATTTTTATTTCTCCTTTCTTTGAAGATAATAATGGACAAGAAAATGAAAATTCCCGAGAACCGTTCAGAGGGATGACTCGTGGAGACAGACTGGAGAAGCCTGCAAATCAAATGGAAGTAGAGAGACATGAGAGAAACCAGTCAAATAATTGGAATCGGGAAAGTTCTTCCATTGATGCTCCAATGCAGGACTTTCTTGCCCAACAAGGAAAAATAAAGAAAAAATGCATTACGAAAAACGTAAAACTGTTCAAAGACAAATTAGATGTGAATGAACACGATCCAACTCAAACCAAAGGAGAAAGTAAAATATGCAGAGGCAATGGAAAAAAATTGACTCTTTCTTGTGAAAAGGAGTCCTTTACATCTCAGAAAAGGATCCATGTAGGAGAGAAGCCATATACATGTTTGGAATGTGGAAAGAGCTTCAGAAGAAGCAGTCATCTTACTTCCCATAACTGGATCCACACAGGGGAGAGGCCATATAACTGTATGGAGTGTGGAAAGGGCTTCAGTCAAAGGAGTTCTTTTATTTCCCATACCAGGATCCACACAGGGGAGAAGCCATATAAATGCCCTGAATGTGGAAAGGGCTTTATTAAGAGCAGTCATCTTACCTCCCATAAACGAATCCATACAGAGGAGAAGCCGTATAAGTGCACAGAGTGTGGAAAGAGTTTCAGAGAGAGCGGTTCCCTTACATGTCATAAAAGGATCCACACAGGAGAGAAGCCGTATCAATGCACTGAGTGTGGCAAGACCTTTATTCAGAGCAGTCAACTTACTTCGCATAAAAGGAAACACACAGGGGAGAAGCCATATCAATGCATGGAGTGTGGGAAGAGCTTTACTAAGAACAGTAGTCTTACTTCCCATAAAAGGATCCACACAGGTGAGAAGCCCTATAAATGCATGGAGTGTGGAAAGGCCTTTGCTCATAGCAATGGTCTTACTTCCCATAAAAGGATCCACACAGGAGAGAAGCCGTATAAATGCGTGGAGTGTGGAAAGAGCTTCACTTTTAGTATTTCTCTTACTTCCCATTACTGGATCCATACAGGGGAAAAGCCATATAAGTGCACAAAGTGTGGAAAGAGCTTCTGTGAAAATTCGTCTCTTACTGTTCATAAAAGGATCCACACAGGAGAGAAGCCCTATAAATGCATTGAATGTGGAAAGAGCTTCCCTAAGAGTGGTGACCTTATTTTCCATAAAAAGATCCACACAGGGGAAAAGCCACATAAATGCATGGAGTGTGGAAGGAGCTTTACTAAGAACTCCCAACTTATTTACCATAGTAGGATACATACCGGGGAGAAGCCTTTTAAATGCATGGAATGTGGAAAGAGTTTTTCTATGAGCAGTTATCTTAATATCCATAAAAGGATCCACACAGGGGAGAAGCCTTATAAGTGTATGGTGTGTGGAAAAGGTTTTATGACAAACAGTAATTTTAACTCCCATAAAAGGATCCACAAGGTGTAGAAGTCTGTGAAATATGGGAAAACTTCAAGAGAACCAATGACCGAATGTTCCATATATAGGTACATTTGGCAGAGAATCTGTTTCATGTTCCATATACATCTGTTTAAATGTTCAGTTTCGTTTTTGAAATATATGCATTTCCTAATTACATTTACTGAATTAGGAAAGTGTTTTTTTCAGTCTTACCTTCACAATGTGAAGCCCAAGAGAGATGAATTTACTAATGGAAACCAAATGCTAGGCATGTGATGTTTTAATTATGAACCGTGGATTTTTGTAGCTACTGTCATTTGAAGGTCACCAATGCCATTTCACATACATAAGGGAACATATTTTTTTCTTCATGTTTATCCCCTTTTGGATTGAATCATAATAAAGCACAAATCCCCAATAAAATTTTAATTTTTGAGAGCAAGCATAGGGCTTATTTAGCAAAATATCATTCCACGCATGCTATGGGAAAGGCTTAATTCAGGAAAGACTTGCAAAAGTTATAGGTAAATATAAATGACCAAAGTAAGTGTGATACTAAAGAAGATATTTTATGAATAGAGCCATTTTAGTAGCAATTGGTTTGTATAGCTGTCAGTAGAAATTATATAATTAATTGTAAGATGATGAAATGGGAAATGTCTAAATGACAAGAATGTTCAAAAATTTAACATCTGGTGACAGTGCAGCATCAGATCCTCTAACTCAGGGGTGTCAAACTGCCCGCCCACGGCCCGGATGCGTCACGTGGAAGCCTCGCCCACCCCATTGCCGGCAATGGGAAAACAATCCCGATACATCACATGACATCAAGTGACATCGCAGGTTTGACGTGTCTGCTCTAACTTATACTTAATGGTACAAAAACCCCACTGGATTTGCAATCTCCAGCTCAGTCTATTCAGTTTGGGCAAGGGACTCTTCTGAGAACGTATCCCAATATTAAGCAGGAAAATTATTTTTCTAGGATGGATGTGATCAGGCAGATATTTAATAGGTGTTGCTTCCACAAGAAGCAGAGGGAGCTGCATCTCCATGATGCATCTCTTCAGGACAAAATTTCTGAAATCTTTCTTCCTCTATAACAGAAATTAGAATGGTAATTTCCTCTGGAGTGCGAGGATAGTAAAAAAATAATCCAACTTTTCAATCCACAGTGCAAAAGAGCGTAGTAAACCATTATGACTGCAGAAGCAGGGAACTTTTTTTTCGGTCAAAGTCTTCTCGTGATGTTAGAGATTAATCACATAGATAATATCTCAGGGGCTGCCACAAAGAAGAGGGAGTCAAGCTATTTTCCAAAGCACCTGAAAGCAGGACAAGAAGCGACGGGTGGAAACTAACCAAAGAGAGAAGCAACCTAGAACTAAGGAGAAACTTCCTGACAGTGAGAACAATTAACCAGTGGAATAACCTGCCTCAAGAAGCGGTGACTGCACCAACACTGGAAGTTTTTAAGAAGAAATTGGACAGCCATTTGTCTGAAATGGTGTAGGGTTCCTGCCTGAGTAGGTGGTTGGACTAGATACTCCACGGTCCCTTCCAACATTATTATTATTATTATTAATTCAAGGGTGAAGAAAGTTTTAGAATGAAGTGTTCCTCTCTCACAAAAAGCCAGAATGATAAGAAGCACTTGAAATATATGTGCAAAAGATTTCCCAAGAATTAGACTATATTTTACTTTTCTGTGGTATAATGAGGGCTAAGAAAAAGTCTACATTTAATGTAAATGAAAATGTGTATCAATGGGGCTGTATACAACACCTGCAGCCCCACTTTCACTGGAGAAGGGGAAAGCTGGATGAACTGCAAGAAAAAAAATGAGACCTACCTATGTGAAAAAACAGGTTTAAAACCTGTAACAAACCTATCTGAAGCCATCTTGTTCATTTCCAGTTGCCACAGGATTAGGGGAGGAGAAAAGGGACGTTTTATGCTAGCCTTAACAATTCTCTGTCCTGTGGGAAGCAAGGTCATATCTGTTCCCTCAATTGAGCCTAATGTTAGAAAGCCTGCCAATTCCAGATTTCTGCCGATTATTGTCCAATTTTTGATTATTACAGAAATGGAAATCAGAGTGGCAGCCATATAAAATTAGACGACAATTGTACTTTTCTTTTTATTCACGATCTGGAGACATCCCAGTTGCCTTAAACTCTATAAAGGTCTTAGGTTTCCTATTTGTATTATTATTAATAATAATAATAATAATAGTAACAATAATAATAGCAAAGTTGGAAGGGACCTTGGAGATCATCTAGTCCAACCCCTGCTCAGGCAGGAAATACCATTACTATACCATTTCAGACAAATGGCTATCCAGTCTCTTCTTAAAAACTTCCAGTGTTGGAGCATTTACCGCTTCTGGAGGCAGGTTGTTCCACTGATTAATTCTTCTCACTGTCAGGAAGTTTCTCCTTAGTTCTGGGTTACTTCTCTCCTTGATTAGTTTCTACCTGTTGCTTCTTGTCCTGCCTTCAGGCGCTTTAGAAAATAGCTTGATTCCCTCTTCTTTGTGGCAGCCCCTGAGATATTGGAACACTGCTATCATGTCCCCCCTCGTCCTTCTCTTTGTTAAACTAGACATACCCAATTCCAACAACCGTTCCTTATATGTTTTAGCCTCCAATCCCCTAATCATCTTGCTCTTCTCTGTACTCTTTCTAGAGTCTCAACATCTTTTTTACATCGTGGTGACCAAAACTGGATGCAGTATTCCAAGTGTGGCCTTCCCAAGGCATTGTAAAGTGGTATTAATACTTCACGTGATCTTGATTCTATCCCTCTGTTAATGCAGCCTAGTACTGTGTTGGCCTTTTTGGCAGCTGCAGCACACTGCTGGCTCATATTTAGGTGATTGTCTACTAGGACTGTGAGGTTACTACTATTGAGCAAGGTGCCACCTATGCTGTACTTGTGCATTTGGTTTTTCTTGCCTAAATGTAGAACCTTGCTTTTTTCACCATTGAATTTCGTTTTGTTAGATAGTTTTGTTTGATAGATTGTTAGATAGATTTCCTGAGGGTGTTTGGTATTACCCTAAATAAAAAACACTTTTCCTCTTGTTCCCCCCCCCCCATGGTCTTTTAATGTTATATTCTCTATTCCATCTTTGCTTTCCATCCTTTTGCAATTCCACCTTTTCTCCAGTCACAGATGAGATGCTGTTTCCCCACTCATCATTTCTCCTCCAAGGAGCCTCGTCTATCGTGAGGGAAAATTTCTGGAACATCCACTAGTTTCAGCTTTCCCCCCACTTTGGAGCGGCTTTTTCATTCCCTCCAGCATCCTTTCCTTGGTTACAAGAAGTCACTCGGCCTTCCCGGTGTGGGAGAAAGAGCTTATTGTTTTTACAGAACTGTGAGAAGACATGCTGGCCTGTGAAGCAAATACATTGCATATATTTTAATCTCATGAGCATAGCTTGAAGCTTGAGAATTGCATCTAGGAAGGTCTCTGCTAGCTGAAAACCGGTCATAACCAGAATCTACTGATATGATAGCAACTTTAGAGACAACTAGCAACTAACAAACCATAAAAAGTAATTCGTAAATGAGGGCCGCGGACGTTAGAATTAAAGTAATGGGAGATGTAATCAGAGGCGGAGATAATTAGGAGCTTTGGATGGGTTGTGACAACATGATTACAGTATGATTGCTAAGGCGATGAAGAAAAGTTAGGAGGTAAGCGTGTAAGGGCAATGGAGAATATAAAGAACAAATATTGTAGATTTGGGGTGTGTATACTGTGTGCTTGCAGCAACAAGGAGCACCCCCTTTGCAAAGGGGTACAAATCATTGTTTTCTCTTGGAAGTTTTAGCTGGTGATTTTTATTTCAACTAGACTATGAATTCCATACAGATGATCCTGAGGCACCCGTAGCCAAGAATTGGATAAGGGCAGATTGTAGATACAGAAATAGAGAAATAAAAACATTTTCCCACTTGCAGCTTCCCTGCCCATGTCTTATCTTCCTCCCCTTCAGGCTGGAGTTCTCCACAATGGCAAGACACAAATTGTGTTTCCCAGAGAAGCTCCTGGTCCTCGTCTTCTGACTGCCTGGCTTTTTCTGAGAGGATTTGGGCCCCTTTTGAGACCTTCTCAGGGCAGCTGTTCTTGAGGGAAGTGAGTTTAAATCCACCAGGGAGATCTTTTTCTCCACAGAGGGTTCCTGGACAGGAAGATGGAGAAGCTGCGGCCTCTGGAGAAACCGAAGCCTTTCCTCCTACTCCCATGCCCATCATCCTTTCCCTCTCTCTCCCTCCCCTCAGAAGCTCATACTCTTTCCCGCCCGTTCGGAGAATCCTGGCATCTCGGGCAGAGTCCACCAGGTGGCTCTGTCAGCCTAAGGAGAAAACAGAGCATGCGCAGGACACTTCAGCCAGAGTTGTTGCCCGGGCCGTCCATGGGAAGATGCTGTTCTTTCTGTTCTCCCTCCACTGAGAGGCTTGGTGGTGGGCTTAGAGGCTGTGTGGGATTCTTGCGGAGACGCGGGTCCTGACGAGACTCCTGAATTCCGTGAGTGGCGGCTCTGCCCATGCAAAGGGGTCCCGCGCTGGAAGGGAGCGTGGAGACGGGCCAAGTCTTCCCTCAGAGTGGGAGTCCGCAGTCAGACAACACAAGTTATTACAATATAAGGAAGACCTCAATCATTCCTGTACACTCCCTTATTCCCTCCTTCAGAACATCACATTAGTGTACATGTTTCCCACGCTTGCACGAAATTTGCCCCTGAGGGAAACACTGAGTACAAAAGCAAGGTAGCAATACTTAGGCAAGGCTACACAATTTGTTTCTTTTTCTGGTTTTAGTGCTTTTAGGAGCACGAAGCCAAAAACACCAGCCTGAAGATGACGAATGGGACTTCGTCGAAACATCACCAAGAATAACCAAACCCTAGGTCTAGTAAATAAAAGTTTTAACAGTTTTAACTTTTGTATAATTTTATTCTCTATTTATTAATTTTAACATATATATATGTCCTTCCCCCGCATTATATATATTATAATGTGACATGATAGCAGTATTTGTATGTATATATATATATATATATATAAAGTCATTAACTTTAAGTCACTCCTTTCAGCTTGTCTTAATGGAGTAAAATCTTTTTCTTCTCCGAATGGTTTATCAAGTAGTTATAAGCCTCCCTTTTTATCAAGGATTTCTCGACTTTGTTACTGTCCTTTTAAGAGTTGCAGATTTTCTTGAAGCTCTTCTTTCAGTTGTGTTGAGAGAATATGTTTAAACCATCATAATAAAAGTTGATGTCAGGTTTATATTTCAAAATTGCAGTTAACTCCTCTACATTTTCAGTTGCTTGTAAAGTTGCCTCAGTAGTCTTTGCAAGTTTGCATCCGGCTTCTGGATTGTGTCATCAGTCCCAGCTGATTAGATTGTATCATAAATGTATCTTTGACACAAGCATCCAGCCCTCTCCTATTTCTCCTTGTACACTCCCATTCACTCCCTTGTCACTGATTCTTGGGTTGAGTGGGATCCTTTCCCCGCATTATATATATTATAATGTGACGTGATAGCAGTATTTGTATATATATATATATAAAGTTATTAAGTTTAAGTCACTCCTTTCAGCTTGTCTTAATGGAGTAAAATCTTTTTCTTCTCTGGATGGTTTATCACGTAGTTATAAGCCTTCCTTTTTATCAAGGATTTCTCAACTTTGTTACTGTCCTTTTAAGAGTTGCTGATTTTCTTGAAGCTCTTCTTTAAGTTGTGTTGAGAGAATATGTTTAAACCATCATAATAAAAGTTGACGTCAGGTTTATATTTCAAAATTGCAGTTAACTCCTCTACATTTTCAGTTGCTTGTAAAGTTGCCTCAGTAGTATTTGACCAAAGAGGGAGTCAAGATGGAGGAGCAAAATAAAAACCAAGTTTTCATCGGTAAGGGTTAGAGCTAGTTAGTGGGAAAAGCTTATATAAGATTACCAAGCGTTTGCATCCGGCTTCTGGACTGTGTCATCAGTCCCAGCTGATTAAATTGTATCCTAAATGTATCTTTGACACCAGCATCCAGCCCCCTCCTATTCCTCCTTTGTACACTCCCATTCACTCCCTTGTCACTGATTCTTGGGTTGAGTGGGATCCTTCCCCCCATTATATATATTATAATGTGACATGATAGCAGTATTTATATTCATATGAAGCTGCAAGTTTGTCTAAGCATCTATATGACTTCACTTGGACACCTGCACAATTCCCTGACACTCCCTTTCCTACCCTTTGAGCATAAGAACCTGAATTCCACATAGACTCCTCCAGAGGGCGCACTCTAACAAGCCCTTCCCCAATGGGCCACTGGAGGGCGAAAGTCACGGCTACTTTTCCAGAGGAGACTGCGAAGGAAGTGACGGCACTGAACCTTGCCACTCTAGGACGCCATACTCTCTCCTTAACCCCTGGAGCTCCGCGGGAGACGAAGAGTTGGCGGGAGAGTCTCGCGGGGGAAGAGATTCACACTTGTCTTAGGTAGGGAGGTGGGCTCTTCACGTGCTAAGGGAGGAGGGGGAGACCCGTGCCCAGCTCTCCTCTGGGTCCGGTCCCGGGTCCCATGTTACCCAGCCGCCCTCTCCATGCAGGGGGAAGCGGAGCTGCAGAGCAGCAGCAGAAGAACCGGGGATCCCGGGAAGGCGGCGGGGATCCTGGGTTGCCTTCCCGCCCCGTATCCGGGGAAGAAGAGCCCGAGTGGGGGGAGTGAGAGGAGGGCCGTCCTGGCGGAGGTCCAGCAGGAGAGGAGAGAAGCTGGGCGTGGAAGCAGGATTGTGTGAACTTGCTTGCGTGTCCCCAGAAGAAGAGAAAGGGAGCATCCACAACCAGGGTCATTTCCTGGCATTTCATTGGCAGGTTGTGTAAATCCTTCTTGGAGGGGGATGCGGAGGGCAGGTTTTCAAAAGGAAGCTTTTTCTTGTGACCAAGAGAAATATAAAGTGCTCCAAAATGCACGCCCCCCCCCCCGAAAGAACCCTATCTGCTGAATGCCATTGCAATCATTGACCAGCTCAGAAAAATCTTTCCTTCCGTGGGGATGACTGTTGTTCGGTGGTTAAATCCTCCACTTTCTAAGTCTTGAAACTCATTTTCTTTTTCCATCTCAGGTACACAAATTGGAAGTGATTTCTACATCTTTGCATAGACAAGATTATTTCTTAGCTAAAGGCAGGCGGCAACAGAATTTCAAGAAGCAGACTTATGAATGAAATGTCTTTAGGAGACCCAGAAGATTCCTTGTATCCATTTGGAGTTGCCTTACAGGATAGAGACAGGATGGAGACAGAACTTTTAGCAAGTGAAGCGACTGGAAAAAATCCTTCGACTGGAAAAAATCCTTCAGTTGTTCAGCCCTGCAGCTTCAGGAGCATCCAATACCAGGAGGCTGAGGGTCCCCGAGGACTTTGCAGCCGACTCCATGACATTTGTAGGCGATGGCTGAGACCAGAAAAGCACACCAAAACCCAGATGCTTGATCTGGTTGTTCTGGAGCAGCTGCTGATCCTTCTGCCCCCAGAGATGGAGAGCTGGGTGCGGGAGTGTGGAGCAGAGACCAGCTCCCAGGCGGTGGCTCTGTTGGAAGCCTTTGTTTTGAGTCAGGTGGAGGAACAAAAGGAGGAAATCAAGTCGCAGGTGGGAGCCCAAAAGGGGAAATAAAGGATGTGTTTGAATTCTTCACCCCTCCCTCTGAGACTTCTCTGGCATTTAAATTAAATGGAGACCTTTTCCTAATTCTTGTAGGACATTGCTCCATTTGTGTCTTATTCAGCCTCACTGATGGATATTGGGGATTTTGAGTTTTGCATTCAGAGAACAAGAATCAACTTAATGTTCTGGAGCAGTCCCCAACCTTTTGGGAACCAGGGACCAGTTCCGTGGTTTTTCCGTGGACCAGAGGGGGCATGGTTTTGTGGGCTGCCTGCATCCGGCGAATGTAGATTTGTTTGTGCGGACCGGTTACTGACATGCAGTGGCCCGGTACTGGTCCACAGACCGGGGGTTGGGGACCCCTGTTCTGGAGTGTTCATTAAATTTTTTTTTTCTTTCTATTTCAAGGCTGTTGTGAAGATCAGAGGTCCCGAGAGAAGACAGAATCCATCAAATCCTCTTCAGGAGATGATTTGGCGGAGGATCTCCCAGGAAGATCCAAGTCAGGATACTTCAGGAGGTAATTGAAAGTTTTCTCATTCCCTAGGGAAATCCCAGCTGACTCATTTTCTCTTCCATCTTCTTTTCTGTACAATACCTAGTCCTATTTTGATAATTATGGATGTTAAAATTCTGTCTCCCATGCAGTGAAAAATAGAATGAAGATAACGCCTGCTTATTATGCTGGAACTGAAACAATCATTGAACTTACAACTCAAGTAAGAGCAGCATAAAAAAAAAATAAGGCTATCATGGTGTGAGCATCTGTTAAGTAGAGAGTGATCGTTTTAGAAATTCTTTGACATGCAATTGTGCCAGACTGTTCAGTAATAACTGAAATAATCACATTAGCACAATACCATTTCAAGAAGGCTTTTCATTAAGGTTTTTAATGAAATGCTAAATGGATTGGAGTTCCTGAGAAGTGGGCTTTCCAAGGCCAATCTGCCAGTTTATTCTCTCCAGATGCAGAAAGTCTTGATGATAGACAGATAGACAGACAGATCAATCCAGAAGGAAGCTGGGGTTCCTTTCACTGAATGGCACTGAAAATGTATATCTGTGCTTGCAATGATTTAAACAATAAAACAGATCTTGTAAATTACCCTGGTCTTATTCTGTTGTGTTTTTCCTTTTTCAGGAGGGCCATGTGTCCTTTGAAGAGGTGGCTGTGTATTTCTCTGAGGAGGAGTGGTCTCGACTGGATCCTGACCAAAAAATGCTGCATTGGGAAGTCATGGTGGAAAATCATAGGAACGTGGCCTCTCTGGGTAAGGCCTTGCTACTGTCTACCCAGAATATTTGGGAAGACGTTCTGTAATTAGATGATATCAACTGTGTCTTTTTTATTATAATTTTATCAAATTTATAGGACCAAAAACAATACAAGTTTTGAAGAGGAAATGAAGGTAGAGTAAGGTGATAAATGAATTTTAAAAAAGTATAATAAAATGCAAAAAGGAAACAGAAGAACAGAAAAAGTAAGAAATGTTAAAATTTAGCTTCTTTCTCTAAGTTTACATAATAGTTTTCTCTTACATAATGGTTCCTTTCCAATCTTCAAACATAGATCAGAAGTACATTTTTTTCTTTTTTTTAGCAAGAAGTCCATCAGGGGTTTCCAATCATTAATCAATATACGGTGTTTCCTCTAATCCAGTGTTTCTCAACCTTGACAATTTTAAGGCATGTGGACTTCAACTCCCAGAATGCTGGCTGTGGAATTCTGGGAGTTGAAGTCCACATGCCTTAAAATTGTCAAGGTTGAGAAACACTGCTCTAATCAAAGAGGTCATTTAGTCATCTTTGATAATTCTGTCATCTCCATCAACCATCCACCATTGTAGTTATAGTAGAGTCCTTCCAGCTTTGGGGTTATAATAGTCTCACTGAAGTTATCATATGAAGTCAGAAGCAATCTTCTATGGCTGTTTTCCAGCTTCCTGTTCGTTAGCACTAACAAAGTGTTCTGATTTCAGTTGGATATTTATCTTTAAAGTTCTCTGTATTTGAATCCAAAATTTTCTGCCTTTTTTACCTGTCCACCAAAACGTGACAGTCTTGATGTTGCCCACATTTCCAGTATAAGTGTCAGGTACCTTTATACACTTCTGAAAATTTTTGTATTACATCAGTTTATAAAAGTTGCCTTTTAGGTTGTAACATAATGTAAATTTCACTCCTTTCAACCACATATTTTGTTACATCTGTATATTTTGAAAAACTTCTTTGTCGATTTTATCATACATTCTTTAACTGTTTATAGGTTTTAGCAATTACATGTTCATCCTTTCTACACAACCAAGATTCAAATTCTGTCTTAGGTTGTTGAATACCATAGGTCCTTTTATCTACCTTGAATCTTTCTGATGACAGTTTGAAAACCAGCGACAGCTATATCCTTCTGCCATCAATTGCTCTCTTGATTTCATTTGATATTCCCCCTTGCTCAAGTTCTAATGGCTCTTGACATGTTATTCATTATTTTTGCTGACTGCTTCTCTTCTGTAAAATGCTTATTATGTTGAGAGCAGTAATGGCACAGTCTGGATTTGCATCTGTTCCATATTCTCAATATGGCACTTCTAAGATCATTGTTTTAAAAGTCAACATTACCCAACACCCATGCCATCCAAATATTAGGTCATGCTTTTTAAATTCTAAAATTCTTTTATTGCTCAGCAACCCACATTCTTTCATCGAAAGCACACACCAGGTCTTCTTTCCTTAGCATCTTGGAGAATTTGATACTCAATCTGTGGCTTTTTTCCTTGCCATAAAAATCTATGTCTATTATTCTGCCACTGTTTAATCTTTTGGCTTCCCTGGGCTGCATTAAGTGAAGAGAAATTGTCTTGGTTCACCTATGAAATATATAATTAATGTATATAAATAACAAACTTTTTAAAAAATATTTTTATATCTTATGGGGCTGCATTACTAGCTGTCCACGTGTGGCCCACATGTGGCCTGCGAGGTGCAAGTTGGACCTATCTGGTTTAAATGACACATCAGTTGTCTAAAAAGGTATTTGAAACAGAAATATTATTCTACGCCAACATTAATTTTTATCATGGAAATTCTTCCTAACAATGACGTACGCATTTTCTCCTAGCTTAACATATCCTTCTTTCACTCCATGTTTTAAAAGAATTGTTTTGAAATAACACACAGTTCATGGGGAGAGGGTCCTTGATGCTCTCTGAGCTTGGTTGTTTTCTTGCAGATGTTTCATTATCCATACTAGATAACATCATCAGCACTAGTATTACAACACCGAGGTACAAATATTCTCCATTATCAGTTCATATTGGTCATAATAATACTGAACTTGCTGATTTTAATTTCTCAGTTTTAAAACCAATTTTTCCCATCAATTTTATTTCATCTTCCATTTTTGTCTTTTTTGTTAACAGCATCTTTAAATTATTAAAGCTCATTAAAATGCCAAATTCCTTAAATTTTTCCACATTGGTATTTCTACACCCTCCAGAGGATCTCCCAAATTCAACACGCGGCATGAAAAAAAGGGCATCCTTATGTTTTGTTTTTGTGTTTTACAAGGATTGTTAAATTTTGTGCTTTATGCAAAGATTAGATCGATTTTACCCATTTAAGGAAATTCTCTTCAAAGGACATGTCTTCTGAAAATTTAAATCAACACAGTCCAGTTCAAATTCTCAAACGCCTTCGCCGCATCTAAGAAGATTGGTGCAGCTTGTTTTTAATTATTTTCAAACTGCCTGCAGTTTGAACTTTCCCCCTTAACTTATTATCATTTTTATTTCTCCTTTCTTTGAAGATAATAATGGACAAGAAAATGAAAATTCCCAAGAACCATTCCGAGGGATGACTCGTGGAGACAGACTGGAGAAGCCTGCAAATCAAATGGAAGTAGAGAGACATGAGAGAAACCAGTCAAATAATTGGAATTGGGAAAGTTCTTCCATTGATGCTCCAATGCAGGACTTTCTTGCCCAACAAGGAAAAATAAAGAAAAAATGCATTACGAAAAACGTAAAACTGTTCAAAGACAAATTAGATGTGAATGAACACGATCCAACCCAAACCAAAGGAGAAAGTAAAATATGCAGAGGCAATGGAAAAAAATCGACTCTTTCTTGTGAAAAGGAGTCCTTTACATCTCAGAAAAGGATCCATGTAGGAGAGAAGCCATATACATGTTTGGAATGTGGAAAGAGCTTCAGAAGAAGCAGTCATCTTACTTCCCATAAATGGATCCACACAGGGGAGAGGCCATATAACTGTATGGAGTGTGGAAAGGGCTTCAGTGAAAGGAGTTATTTTATTTCCCATACCAGGATCCACACAGGGGAGAAGCCATATAAATGCCCTGAATGTGGAAAGGGCTTTATTAAGAGCAGTTATCTTACCTCCCATAAAAGAGTCCACACAGAGGAGAAGCCGTATAAGTGCACGGAGTGTGAAAAGAGTTTCAGAGAGAACAGTTCCCTTAGATGTCATAAAAGGATCCACACAGGAGAGAAGCCATATCAATGCATGGAGTGTGGAAAGACCTTTGCTCATAGCAATGGTCTTACTTCCCATAAAAGGATCCACACAGGAGAGAAGCCATATCAGTGCATGGAGTGTGGAAAGGCCTTTGCTCATAGCAATGGTCTTACTTCCCATAAAAGGATCCACACAGGAGAGAAGCCCTATAAATGCATGGAGTGTGGAAAGAGCTTCACTTTTAGTCATTCTCTTACTATGCATTACCGGATCCATACAGGGGAAAAGCCATATAAGTGCACAAAGTGTGGAAAGAGCTTCCGTGGAAATTCGTCTCTTACTGTTCATAAAAGGATCCACACAGGAGAGAAGCCCTATAAATGCATTGAATGTGGAAAGAGCTTCCCTAAGAGCAGTGAACTTATTTTCCATAAAAAGATCCACACGGGGGAGAAGCCACATAAATGCATGGAGTGTGGGAAGAGCTTTATTAAGAACTCCCAACTTATTTACCATAGTAGGATACATACCGGGGAGAAGCCTTTTAAATGCATGGAATGTGGAAAGAGTTTTTCTATGAACAGTTATCTTAATACCCATAAAAAGATCCACATAGGGGAAAAGCCTCATAAGTGTATGGTGTGTGGAAAAGATTTTATGACAAGCAGTAATTTTAACTCTCATAAAAGGATCCACAAACTATAGAAGCCATACAAGTCTGTGAAATATGGGAAAATTTCAAGAGAACCAATGACCAAATCTTCCATATACGGGTACATTTGGGTGAGAATCTGTTTCATGTTCCATATACATGTTTAATGTTTAAATGTTCGGTTTAGTTTTTGAAATATATGCATTTCCTAATTACATTTACTGAATTAGGAAAGGGTTTTTTTCAGTCTTACCTTCACAATGTGAAGCCCAAGAGAGATGAAGTTACTAATGGAAACCAAATTCTAGGCATGTGATGTTTTAATTATGAACCGTGGATTTTTGTAGCTACTGTCATTTGAAGGTCACCAATGCCATTTCAGATAAATAAGGGAACATATTTTTTTCTTCATGTTTATCCCCTTTTGGATTGGATCATAATAAAGCATAAATCCCCAATAAAATTTTAATTTTAGTTTTTGAGAGCAAGCATAGGGCTTATTTAGCAAAATATCATTCCACGCATGCTATGGGAAAGGCTTAATTCAGGAAAGACTTGCAAAAGTTATAGCTAAATATAAATGACCAAAGTAAGTGTGATACTAAAGAAGATATTTTATGAATAGAGCGGTTTTAGTAGCAATTGGTTTTCTGTTAAATTTTGTATAGCTGTCAGTAGAAATTATATAATGAATTGTAAGATGATGAAATGGGAAATGTCTAAATGACAAGAATGTTCAAAAATTTAACATCTGGTGACAGTGCAACATCAGATCCTCTAACTCAGGGGAGTCAAACTGCCGGCCCACGGCCCGGATGCGTCATGCGGAAGCCTCCCCCACCCCATTGCCGGCAATGGGAAAACAGTCCCGATACATCACATGACATCAAGTGACGTCGCAAGTTTGACATGTCTGCTCTAACTTATACTTAATGGTACAAAAACTCCACTGGATTTGCAATCTCCAGCTCAGTCTATTCAGTTTGGGCAATGGACTCTTCTGAGAATTATTAAGTATTAAGTATTAAGCAATTGGTTTGCTGTTAAACTTTGTATAGCTCTGGGAAATTATCTGGATGAGGAATGTTAAATTTACACAAGCCCAGAACTTAAGGGAAAATTTTTATAAAATGTTTTATAGATGGCACCTTGATCCACAAAGAATGTCTGTTATGTATCCTGACTTACAGCCTAAATGTTGGAGATGTGGTTGTCTGGACGCTACTTATTATCATATTTGGTGGTCGTGTAAAAATATAAAAGCTTTTTGGATTAAGATATGGTGGAATATTCAAAGAATTTTTAGAAAGAGGGTAAAATTTACTCCACAACTGTTTTTGTTAGGAATTGCTATTGACTGTGATGCTAAGGAGGTTATATTGATGTTGAATTTGATTACAGCTGCAAGGCTGTTAGTAGGGCAATATTGGAAGAAGGAATCTTTGCCTACTTTGCAAGAGTGGTTTTTTTAAAGTTTCTTACTTGGCGGAAATGGCAAAGATTTCGGCTTTCTTAAAGGAGCAATCACAAGAGAAATTTTTTGCCGTATGGGAAAAATGGATAAATTTCGCACAATATAAATTGGATATAAAAAAATATCATTTAGCTTTTTTATAACTTGTATACAAATTTTGATATTTCATAGATTGTATTTTTTCTCTTTTTTTCTTCTTTTTTATTTCTTTTCTCTTTTCTTCTTTTTTAAGTATCTTTTCTTTTTAATGTTTATGCTTTTTTTGTTATATATATTTTATTGTTAACTAGCTTATAAGTTGTTTAATCTTTCTTAGGATTTTTATAATTGTAGTTAAGCCTATATTCAGCTTTGGGAAGCTCGGGGGGGATGGGTGGGGTGGTTTGGGAGGGGTTGAGGGTTGTTTTATTTTTTGTTGTTCTTTTTGTTTTTTGTAAAAAACTTTTTAAAAAATTCTTAATAAAAAAAACTTTGTATAGCTGTCAGTAGAAATTATATAATGAATTGTAAGATGTTGAAATGGGAAATGTCTAAATGACAAGAATGTTCAAAAATTTAACATCTGGTGACAGTGCAGCATCAGATCCTCTAACTCAGGGGTGTCAAACTGCCGGCCCACGGGCCAGACGCATCATGCGGAAGCCTCGCCCACCCCATTGCCGGCAATGGGAAAACAGTCCCGATATATCACATGACATCAAGTGACATCGCAGATTTGACGTGTCTGCTCTAACTTATACTTAATGGTACAAAAACCCCACTGGATTTGCAATCTCCAGCTCAGTCTATTCAGTTTGGGCAAGGGACTCTTCTGAGAACGTATCCCAGTAGTAAGCAGGAAAATTATTTTTCTAGGAGGGATGTGATCAGGCAGATATTTAATAGGTGTTGCTTCCACAAGAAGCAGAGGGAGCTGCATCTCCATGATGCATCTCTTCAGGACAAAATTTCTGAAATCTTTCTTCCTCTATAACAGAAATTAGAATGGTAATTTCCTCTGGAGTGCGAGGATAGTAAAAAAATAATCCAACTTTTCAATCCACAGTGCAAAAGAGCGTAGTAAACCATTATGACTGCAGAAGCAGGGAACTTTTTTTTCGGTCAAAGTCTTCTCGTGATGTTAGAGATTAATCACATAGATAATATCTCAGGGGCTGCCACAAAGAAGAGGGAGTCAAGCTATTTTCCAAAGCACCTGAAAGCAGGACAAGAAGCGACGGATGGAAACTAACCAAAGAGAGAAGCAACCTAGAACTAAGGAGAAACTTCCTGACAGTGAGAACAATTAACCAGTGGAATAACCTGCCTCAAGAAGCGGTGACTGCACCAACACTGGAAGTTTTTAAGAAGAAATTGGACAGCCATTTGTCTGAAACGGTGTAGGGTTCCTGCCTGAGTAGGTGGTTGGACTAGATACTCTACGGTCCCTTCCAACATTATTATTATTATTATTATTATTATTATTATTATTATTATTATTATTATCAATCATCGCACAGTCAGCCAGATGTTCAGACTGGATTTGGCATTTTGTCTACCTATCGAGTCCTTACCCAGGACCTGGGATAGGCATTATTATTATTATTATTAATTCAAGGGTGAAGAAAGTTTTAGAATGAAGTGTTCTTCTCTCACAAAAAGCCAGAATGATAAGAAGCACTTGAAATATATGTGCAAAAGATTTCCCAAGAATTAGACTATATTTTACTTTTCTGTGGTGTAATGAGGGCTAAGAAAAAGTCTACATTTAATGTAAATGAAAATGTGTATACAACACCTGCAGCTCCACTTTCACTGGAGAAGGGGAAAGCTGGATGAACTGCAAGAAAAAAAATGAGACCTACCTATGTGAAAAAACAGGTTTAAAATCTGTAACAAACCTGTCTGAAGCCATCTTGTTCATTTCCAGTTGCCACAGGATTAGGGGAGGAGAAAAGGGACGTTTTATGCTAGCCTTAACAATTCTCTGTTCTGTGGGAACCAAGGTCATATCTGTTCCCTCAGTTGAGCCTAATGTTAGAAAGCCCGCCAATTCCAGATTTCTGCTGATTATTGTCCAATTTTTGATTATTACAGAAATGGAAATCAGAGTGGCAGCCATATAAAATTAGACGACAATTGTACTTTTCTTTTTATTCACGATCTGGAGACATCCCAGTTGCCTTAAACTCTACAAAGGTCTTAGGTTTCCTATTTGTATTATTAATAATAATAGTAATAATAATAATAATTTTGACTTTGTATGCATTTGTCCTTAAGGCTTGGTCTTGTGCAGCCAGAATTAGGTCTTGTGACCGAGGGACTAATTCTGGCTGCACAAGACCAAGCCTTAAGGACAAATGCATACAAAGTCAAAATTGAGAAGACAGCAACAGACAGTAAGTGCCGCCTATGCAAAGAAGCTGAAGAAACAGTGGACCACTTGGTAAGCTGTTGCAAGAAGATTGCACAGACTGATTACAAGCAGCGGCATGACAAAGTAGCAACAATGGTGCATTGGAAGATCTGCAAAAAATATCATTTGCCTGTAAGCAAAAACTGGTGGGATCATAAAATAGAGAAAGTCATAGAAAATGATAAAATTAAACTGCTCTGGGACTTCAGAATTCAAACAGACAAGCACCTGCAACATAACATCCCAGACTTAACAATTGTCGATAAGAAAGACAAAAAAGTCTGGATAGTGGACGTGGCAGTGCCTGGAGATAGCAGAATAGAAGAGAAAGAACTGGAGAAGATAACAAAATACAAAGACCTACAAATAGAAATAGAAAGACTGTGGCAAAAGCAAGCAAGGGTAGTACCAATAGTCATAGGCTCCTTGGGCGCAATCCCAAAACAACTGGAGCACCACTTGAACACCATTGGCATTGACAAATTTGCTATTAGTCAATTGCAAAAGGCGGCCTTATTAGGAACTGCTTCCATCCTGCGACGATACCTGTAATACCATCAAACATCCACATCTGCCTATCCCAGGTCCTGGGTAAGGACTCGATAGGTAGACAAAATGCCAAATCCAGGCTGAACTGTGCGATGAATGATAATAATAATAATAGCAAAGTTGGAAGGGACCTTGGAGATCATCTAGTCCAACCCCCTGCTCAGGCAGGAAATACCATTACTATACCATTTCAGACAAATGGCTATCCAGTCTCTTCTTAAAAACTTCCAGTATTGGAGCATTTACCGCTTCTGGAGGCAGGTTGTTCCACTGATTAATTCTTCTCACTGTCAGGAAGTTTCTCCTTAGTTCTGGGTTACTTCTCTCCTTGATTAGTTTCCACCTGTTGCTTCTTGTCCTGCCTTCAGGCGCTTTGGAAAATAGCTTGATTCCCTCTTCTTTGTGGCAGCCCCTGAGATATTGGAACACTGCTATCATGTCCCCCCTCGTCCTTCTCTTTGTTAAACTAGACATACCCAATTCTAGCAACCGTTCCTTATATGTTTTAGTCTCCAATCCCCTAATCATCTTTGTTGCTCTTCTCTATACTCTTTCTAGAGTGTCAACATCTTTTTTACATCGTGGTGACCAAAACTGGATGCAGTATTCCAAGTGTGGCCTTCCCAAGGCATTGTAAAGTGGTATTAATACTTCACGTGATCTTGATTCTATCCCTCTGTTAATGCAGCCTAGCACTGTGTTGGCCTTTTTGGCAGCTGCAGCACACTGCTGGCTCATATTTAGGTGATTGTCTACTAGGACTCTGAGGTTACTACTATTAAGCAAGGTGCCACCTATGCTGTACTTGTGCATTTGGTTTTTCTTGCCTAAATGTAGAACCTTGCTTTTTTCACCATTGAATTTCGTTTTGTTAGATAGTTTTGTTTGATAGATTGTTAGATAGATTTCCTGAGGGTGTTTGGTATTACCCTAAATAAAAAACACTTTTCCTCTTGTTTCCCCCCCCCAATGGTCTTTTAATGTTATATTCTCTATTCCATGTTTGCTTTCCATCCTTTTGCAATTCCACCTTTTCTCCAGTCACAGATGAGATGCTGTTTCCCCACTCATCATTTCTCCTCCAAGGAGCTAGTTTCAGCTTTCCCCCCACTTTGGAGCGGCTTTTTCATTCCCTCCAGCATCCTTTCCTTGGTTACAAGAAGTCACTCGGCCTTCCGGCCGGTGTGGGAGAAAGAGCTTATTGTTTTTACAGAACTGTGAGAAGACATGCTGGACTGTGAAGCAGATACATTGCATATATTTTAATCTCATGAGCATAGCTTGAAGCTTGAGAATTGCATCTAGGAAGGTCTCTGCTAGCTGAAAACCGGTCCTAACCAGAATCTGATATGATAGCACCTTTGGAGACAACTAGCAACTAACAAACCATAAAAAGTAATTCGTAAATGAGGGCCGCGGACGTTAGAATTAAAGTAATGGGAGATGTAATCAGGGGCGGAGATAATTAGGAGCTTTGGATGGGTTGTGACAACATGATTACAGTATGATTGCTAAGGCGATGAAGAAAAGTTAGGAGGTAAACGTGTAATGGCAATGGAGAATATAAAGAACAAATATTGTAGATTTGGGGTGAGTATACTGTGTGCTTGCAGCAACAAGGAGCACCCCCTTTGCAAAGGGGTACAAATCATTGTTTTCTCTTGGAAGTTTTAGCTGGTGATTTTTATTTCAACTAGACTATGAATTCCATACAGGTGATCCTGAGGCACCCGTAGCCAAGAATTGGACAAGGGCAGATTGTAGATACAGAAATAGAGAAATAAAAACATTTTCCTACTTCCGGCTTCCCTGCCCATGTCTTATCTTCCTCCCCTTCAGGCTGGAGTTCGCCACAATGGCAAGACACAAATTGTGTTTCCCAGAGAAGCTCCTGGTCCTCGTTTTCTGACTGCCTGGCTTTTTCTGAGAGGATTTTGGCCCCTTTTGAGACCTTCTCAGGGCAGCTGTTCTTGAGGGAAGCGAGTTAAAATCCTCCAGGGAGATCTTTTTCTCCACAGAGGGTTCCTGGACAGGAAGATGGAGAAGCTGCGGCCTCTAGAGACACTGACGCCTTTCCTCCTACCTTTCCTCCTACTCCCATGCCCATCATCCTTTCCTTCTCCCTCCCTCCCGTCAGAAGCTCTTTCTCTTTCCCGTCCGTTCGGAGAATCCTGGCATCTCAGGCAGAGTCCACCAGGGGGCGCTGTCAGACTAAAAAAACAGAACATGCGCGGGACACTTCAGCCAGAGTTGTTGCCCGGGGCGTCCGTGGGAAGAGGCTGTTCTTTCTGTTCTCTCCCTCCCTCCGCTGAGAGGCTTTGCGGGGGGCGCAGAGCCTGTGTGGGATTCTTGTGGAGACGCTGGTGCCGACGAGACTCCTGAATTCCGTGAGTGGCAGCTCTGTCCGTGCAAAGGGGTCCCGCGCTGGAAGGGAGCGTGGAGACGGGCCAAGTCTTCCCCCGAGGTGGGAGTCCGCGGTCCCATGTTCCCCTGCCGCCCTTTCCCATGCAGGAACCAGGCAAGGGGGCGGGGGAGCAAAGGAGAGAAATGGGGGTCGCCAGAAGGGAGGGGCCGTTTCCCCCATTTCCTGGGGGAGCCTCTGCATGGGGGGGAGGGGGAGGCTGGCCGGATGTTTCCCTGCCGGCTCTGGGTGCAAGTTCGGGGCCCCGGGTGGGAGGACTGGGGTGCTGCTTCCCCGCCTTTCCCGCGACCGGGCAAAGGGGCTCTGCCGGCAGACAAAGAAGGGAGAGGCTGTAAGGAAGGAGACGCAAGTGGAGCTAAGACGCAGTATTTGCATTCAGTGCCCGGTAAATAATAATAATAATAGTAGTAGTAGTAGTAGTAGTAAAGTTGGAAGGGACCTTGGAAGTCATCTAGTCCAACCCCCTGCTCAGGCAGGAAATCCTATACCATTTCGGACAAATGGCTGTCCAGTCTCTTCTTAAAAACTTCCAGTGTTGGAGCATGCACCGTTTCTGGAGGCAGGTTGTTCCACTGGTTAATTGTTCTAACTGTCAGGAAGTTTCTCATTAGTTCTAGGTTGCTTCTCTCCTTGATTAGTTTGGGCCGGTGTCTCCCAAACCTCTTTCAAGCCTGGGAGTTGAAGTCCATGCTTGTCTTCGTTTGTCCGTCTTTGGAAAAGCGTGGATTAGGCTAAGAAGTGGAGGACGTGTTTGTCAGAGTTGCATGAATCAGAAGCTCATGTTAGGCTGTCAGTGGTTCATTCGTTTGGCTGTTCATCCTCTGTGTATGGGATGGTGGCTTGTTAACTCAGGCTTCCTAAGTTCCACAAAGGATGCTTAATGGGGTCCTGCTGTCTAAACCTTTAGCATTCATTCAAACGTTGATTTATTTTCTCATGAAATCGATTTATATAGATCTCATCTCAATTACTGTTTTGTGACCTGAGACATTTATTGTTTTAAGGAGTGCTCTTAACTCTGACTGACTTTTGAAATCATTAAAATAAATAACTAGAAAATAGAAATCCAAAATATGTTTTAAATGTAGTTGTATTTTGAGTCTTTGATAGAAGTTGATCAAGAAGGTTCTTCAGAATATGCCCCAGCTGCACAGAAGTTAAAGTATCTAATAAGATTTCTCACTTTCTTGCCTGACATTAAACAAATAAACAAACTTTATTGTCATTGTATTGTATTGACGTTAGTGGTTTTATAAGATTTTCTTCCTGTAAATTTTTCTTTCAGGGAGCATTCTGTAGTTAAATTATTCACCCTGTCTTCCTGATCCTTTGATATTTCGTTTTGGATATATAAGCTGCAAATGTTTTGAAAGGTCACTGGGAAAACTTGAGAAATCATAAAAATCCAGTCATGAGAACTCACGCAGAAGCTTCTTAAAGAAATAGTACTTCATTTTTGATCAAAATAAGTCCAGGGTGGGAACACAGTCTGAACACTGGCAGCAGTTGCATTCAGAAATGCCACACCTTACAAATTTAGTATGCATTGCTTTATAAACTTTGTTAGCCAATGAAAATCAGACAATACAGTTATTACAATATAAAGAAGACCTCAATCATTCCTGTACACTCCCTTATTCCCTCCTTCAGCACATCACATTAGTGTACGTGTTTCCCAGGTTTGCATGAAATTTGTCCCTGAGGGAAACGCTGATTACAAGAGCGAGATAGCAATATTTAGGCAAGGCTACACAATTTGTTTCTTTTTCTGGTTTCAGTTACAGAACCCTTTAGTTTCATGCTTCTTCTGGAGACAAAGTAAACTAGGATCAGATCCTCCACGCTTAAGAGGGTGGGTGAACATCATTTTAAGGTGTGTTCTTTCAAGCCTTGAGTTTTCTGTGAACTTTGCCTATATGGTTGGAGTCAGGGCAAATTGTTTGAAGCAGCCTTTGTGTTATAGTATGACTTTGTTCCCAAAAAGCAAGTGCTGAAGTGAGCATCCTAAACCAGGATCATTTCTTTTGCATTTCATTTGATGTGAACTCAATCTTCCTGCCATTGTCAGGATGTTGTTCCTTCCCGGGATTATTTCAAGAGTGTGGAACATCCTTAATGAATGTCTAATGTCTTAGTATGAAGCAGAAGAAACGTGAAAAAAGTCTGCATTCCATTCCAGTTTCTTAAGCTCCTTGACTTCTGGCCTCTTTATGAACTCTAAGTGTAGGGTATATGTAGATCTTAAATTTGAAAAAAAGCTAGCCTACCCTTCAGGGAAAAAAGAAATAGAAAATCCTCCTAATATAAAACATAAAATATTCCATGTCTTGATGGAAGCTAGGACCATATTTTGCAAAACACTTGATGAACAGGCAGACACACAAGTACCCAGAAGATCCATTTGCTCAATACTACTGCAGTCCTTTACCAGCTTCCCTTTCATGAGGAGGAATGTTGTTCAATGGTTAAGCCCACCACCTTCTCATTTTTTGAATGTATTTCTTTTTCCATCTCAGATACAGAAATTAGATTCATCTCAAAAACCTTCCTAGCAACAAAAAGCTAACTCTTGGGTGATGAGCCTGGATAGCTTTTGTGGTCAGTCCTGCAGTTACCGGAATAGTCCTATGAATTGAAAGGTGTTTGGAGATCCGCAAGATTCCTCTGACCTATGTGGAATTTCCTTGCAGGACACACAAAGGATGCAGAAACAACTGTTAGCAAGTGAGGGAATTGGAAAAGGCCCCTCTGCTGTTGAGCCTGGTGGCTGTGGGAAGATCTGGGCAAAAACTGTGCAGAAGATGCTGGAGGAGAAAACCCTCATCTGTTCAGCGATTGAGCCCTCGAACTTCAGAAACATCCAATACAAGGAGACTGAAGGTCCCCGAGGACTTTGCAGCCGGCTCCACAACTTTTATAGTCAATGGCTGAGGTTAGAAAAGCACACTAAAACCCAAATGTTGGACCTTGTTGTTTTGGAGCAGCTCCTGGCCCTTCTGCCCCAGCAGATGTCAAACTGGTTGCGGGAGTGTGGAGCAGAGACCAGCTCCCAAGCGGTGGCCCTGGCGGAAGGCTTCCTCATGAGTCAGGCAGAAGAGCAGAAGGAGCAAGTCGAATTGCAGGTGAGAGACCTCCACCTTGGAAGTCCAGAAGAGAATAAAGAATGTGTTTGAATATTTCACCCCTCCCTTCCCTACTTCTCTGCTCTTTGTAATATGTGGAGGTGTTTCATTAGTTCTTGCAAGACATTGTTCCATTATCCATTCTAGAAGATAGACTTGAGACAGTTGTTCCTTTCGTACATTCTGGGCTCATTGATAAACATGGTGGCATTGAAATTGTTTTTAGAGAACAAAAATCCGCTTCATGTTTTGTGAGGACTTATTTTTCTTTTCTTTTGCCTCCAATTTCAAGTCTTTCACTCTGCAAACCAGAGATCCTATGAGGAATCTATCAAATCCCCTTCAGGAGCTGTTTTCCAGGAAGATCTATCAGGAATCTGCAACTCAGGACATCTCAGATGGTAATCAAAAGTCCATCCATTCCCAAGAGAGGTCCCAGCTGTCTTACATTCTCTGTCTCTTCTCTTCTCTAGAATGCTCCTGCCGTTTTGTTAATTATCCATATCTGTCTCCCTCACAGGGAAGGATAGAACGAATTTGACTCCTTTTTATGGTGGTGCTGAAAGAGCGGTTGAAGTTCCAATTCAAGTGAGAGGAATAATAAAACATAAAATGTTCACTGTTAATGTTTTGCTGAATAGTCATCCTATTACTAATTCTTTGGCACGGAATTGTGCAAGGGTATTCAATAATAATGGAAAGAATCACATTGGGACCTTACATTTTCTAAATTGCCCTGTTTATAACCAATGATAAGAAAAATAATGGCACCAGGTTAAAAGACGAAGCAGATGGTTAAAACCCAAAGAGGGAGGGCAGATCAAGGCCCTTCAGCCTTTGGAGGAATTTCTAATAGTCCGATTTGTGCCAGGAATTTGGGGCCAAACATTCCAGCTGGAAGGAATAAGAAATGGTCTTCTCAAGCAGCTTTCCCTTTTTCAAGTATTGTGTTGGGGTAGAAGGAGTGGATTCCTTGTAGTCTGAGGAGCAGCAGAAACAGGGCTTGTGTGTCTTTGTCTGTTGATGATACCCCTGTAAATCCCTGGGTGCCTCTCAGATAACTTTAATGAAAGTTTTGAGCATGGATAGGATTTTGTGTTCTGGGGACACCACAAGCCTTTTACTTAAATGGTAAAAAGAATCCCTCCACCTGCATTTTCTTCTGCAAAAACTGGGTGTATGGGAGTGAGTGATAGGTGGGGGTTCCAAGGTCCATATCAGTTGATGTTCTCCAGATGCTGAAACTCTTGCTGATGGATGGGGATAGATAGACAGACAGACAGACCCCGATGAAAAGTGGGATTCATTTAATTGAATGACCTGAAATGTATATCTTTGCTTATAATTTTTTATTTTATTTTTATTTTTAAAATTTATAAGCCGCCCCACTCCCGAAGGACTCTGGGCAGCTAACAATAAAAAACACATAAAACATAACAAAACAACAATACAAAAACAATCATCCAGGGGTAAGGTTTTATAAACCCCAGGCCTGTCGGAAAAGCCAGGTCTTAAATAGCTTACGGAAGACCAACAGGGTGGGAGCGGTCCTAATCTCCAGGGGGAGCTGATTCCAAAGCGTGGGCGCCATCACAGAGAAGGCCCTCCTCCGCGGCCCCGCCAAATGGCACTGCTTGGCCGACGGGGCCTGAAGGAGGCCCAGCCTGTGGGATCTAACTGGACGTAGGGAACTATTTAAGTGATTAACTAATCACTTAAACAATAGGACAAAGCTTGAAAATTCTCCTGATTTTTCTTCTTTCTTCTTATTCAGCAGGGTCTTATGTCCTTCAAGGAGGTGGCTGTATATTTCTCCGATGAGGAGTGGTCTCAGCTGGATGCTTACCAAAAAGCGCTGCATCGGGAAGTCATGCTGGAAAATCATAGGAACGTAGCGTCTTCGGGTAAGAATGTGCTATTCCCCAGACCGAGTCTTCGGAAGACATTCTGTAATTAGCTATATTAGCACTTTCTTTTTATTATATTATTATAATTTTATTAAAGGAATTTTATCAGAATAAAAACAATACAAATTTTGAAGAGGAAACAAAGAAGATAGAGTAATGTGATTAGTGAATAAGAAAAAAGTATAATACAATTGAAGAGAAAAGACAAAATAATGTTATAATTTGTGCCCTCTTTCTAAGGTTACATCGTTGTTTCCTCCTTTATATAATTTATCCTTTCCAATCTTCAACTAAAGTTTGATAAAAAGTTCATTTTTCTTTTTTGTTTTTTTTTTAGTAAAAAGTCCATCAGTGGTTTCCAATCACTAATATAGATATTGTCCTTTCTTTAATCAGAGTCAATTTAATTAGCATTGAGAATTCTATCATCTTCCCTAACCATTCCACCATAACCATTCTAGTTATGTAGACCCCTTCCAGCTTTTTGTGTATAATAGTTTTATTATGGGTATCATACTCAGAAACAATCTTCAATGACTGTTGATTAGTGCCAAGATAAAGTGTTCCCATTTCAGCTGGATATTAATCTTTAAAGTTCTCTGTATCACTGAATATCGTTGACCCTAAACTTTTCTAGCTTTTCTACAAGTCCACCAGAGCACGGCAAAATGATCCTTTATCTTGTCCACATTGCCAATATAAGCTTGAGATACATTTATACATTTCTGAATTTTTTTCTGTTCATTTTCACATTCCTCAGCCTGTTTAGAGGTTTTAGCAATTACACATTCATCTTTTCTACACAAGTAAGATTCAAATTCTGCTTTATGTTGTTGAATATTATAGTTCCCTTTACCTGGAATCTTTCTGATAATTTGAAAACTACTGACAATTACAGTGCATTCAGAAAGTATTCAAACATCCCTCACTTTTGCCAATTTAGTTTTGCTGCAGTCTGATTCTACAGTTGTTGAAATTCATTTACTTTGCCATTAATCTACACGCAGTACCCATAATGACAAAGTGAAAACAGTATTTTAGAAATGTTTGTGAATTGATGAAAAAGCAAAAACTAAAATATCACACATTGGTGTAAGTATTCAGACCCTTCACTCACTACTTTGTTGAAGCACTTTTGGCAGTAACTCCAGTCTCAAGTATTTTTTGGGTATGATGCAATTAGCTTTGCACACTTGGATGGGGGGATTTTCTGCCATTCTTCCTTGCAAATCCTCTCAAGCTCAGTCAGGTTGGATGGCGGCCATCGGTGGACAGCCATTTTCAGGTCCCTCCAGTGATGTTGAATAGCTTTCAAGTCAGGGCTCTGGTTGAGCTACTCTAGGATATTCATAGAGTTGTCCTGTGTTGTCTTTGTTGTGTGCTTAGGATCATTGTCATGTTGGAAAGTGAACCTTCGGCCCAGGTTTTCTTTGAGGATATATCCCTGTACTTTGCTCCATTCATCTTTTCCTCAATTCTGACTAGTCTCGGATGCCAAAAAAACATCCCCACAGCTTGATGCTGCTGTTGTGGAAAAACCACAATACTTACATCAGAAGACAAGACCACGAAGGGCTGGAGAAAGCAGGCTTTATTTGTGCACAGTGGTTCAGAGCATTAGCATGACAAATTCTGAACTCTGAGTTACTCCCAGGGTGTCATTTTTATACAGCTTGCCGCCCACGCTTAACTGAATGGATGACTTCTTATGTACCTTTAACACACTAAAAGAGAGAAGTTCATATCTTGAGACCACACGCATAGGAAAAAGGGAAGTTTATACAATGTGCAGAGAACCACACTCCCCTACACATGTAATATCTTACACCAATTGTGACTTTCAGTTGGCACTTCTTGTAAAAATGTTTCTTCATAGAATTGCAGACAGGTCATCACACTCAGCCAGTTTATAGTATTAGTTAATGCTTTCAAAACATCACCTCTGTTAATTAAAGTATAATTCAAAAGTACTTTATCAATTCTCTTAATGGCAATTTTCCATCTACCTCACTGCCACCACCATGCTTTGCTGTTGGGATGGTATTGGGCAGGCGATGAGCAGTGTCTGGTTTCTTCCAGACATAACGTTTAGAGTCGAGGCCAAACAATTCAGTTTTGGTTTCATCAGACCACATAGTCTTGTTCCTCACAGTTTGAGAGTCCTTGAGGTACTTTTTTGCAAACTCCAAGTGGGCTTTCATGTGTTTTGCACTGAGGAGAGGCTTCCATCTAGCCACTCTGCCATAAAGCCCAGATCGGTAGAGGGCTACAGTGATGGTTGTCCTTCTGGAACGCTGTCCCATCTCCACACATGATCTCTGGAGCTCATTCAGAGTGACCATCGTGTTCTTAGTCACCTCTCTTATTATAGCCCTTCTCACCGATTGCTCAGTTTGACTGGGCAACCAGCTCTTGAAAGAGTCCTGGTTGTGTCAAACTTGTTCCATTTGAGAATTATGGAGGCCATTTATAGTAGGAACCTTCAGTGCAGCAGAAATTTTATTGTAGCTTTCTCCAGATCTGTGCCTTGCAATAATCCTGTCTCTGCACTCTGCAGGCAGTTCCTTTGACCTCATGGCTTTTGCTCTGCTGCATTGTCAGCTGTGAGGCCTTCTATAGAGAGCTGTGTGCCTTTCCAAATCATGTCTAATCAATTTAATTTACCACAGCTGGACTCCAATCTAGGTGTAGAAACATGTGAGCAATGATCAAGAGAAATGGAAGGCACCTGAGCTAAATGTTGTTGCAAAGGGTCAGGTGTGCAGAGCTTGTCATGTCATACACAAAAAGACTTGAGGGTGTCTTGCTGCCAAAGGTGTTTCAACAAAGTACTGAATGAAGGGTCTGAATACTTATCCCAAGGTGATATTTCAGTGTTGTCTTTTTAATAAATGTACAGACATTTCTAATAGTCTGTTTTTACTTTGTCATTATGGGGTACTGGGTGTACATTAATGAGGAAAAGAAGTTATGAATTATGAACAACTGTAGAATCAGGCTGCAGTATAACAAAAGGGAAGGGGATCTGAGTACTTTCTGAAAGCACTGTATATCCTTTTTACATTCTTGATTTAATTTGGTATTTCCACAGTTCAAGTTCTAAAGCAGGGGTGTCACATTGCCGGCCCATGGGCCAGTAGCATCATGCGGAGGCTGCGTCCATTCCAGCTCCGGCCATACAAAAAAAGTTATGATACGTCGCAACACCTCACGTGACACCGCAAGTTTGACACCCATGTTCTAATGGCTCTCAACATGTTATCCATTGTCTTCTCCTGCTGATTTTTTTCTGTTGAGAGCTATTAAGATATTTTGGGGCCCAGCCTACGTTTACTGTATATCTGCTTCATATTCTCAATGTGGCATTTCTAACATTATGGTTTTAAAATCTAGATTGTTCCTAAATTTATCATACCACAAACCTCTATCATGCCCTTCTAGTTCTAATCTCTTATTTCTGAGCAATTCCCATTTCTTCTCCAAACCACATAGACTAGACCAGTGATGGCGAACCTTTTAGTGACCGAATGCCCAAACTGCAACCCAAAACCCACTTACGCATCGTTGGGCGCTGGGTGGGCGTGGCCCATTGCCTGGGTGTGGCCAATTGGAGGGGTGTGGCCCATTGGGTAGGCATGGCTGCCATGGTAATGGCAGACTGGGTGGGACTAAAAAGTTCAATCAGTCAATTCCAACTTTGCAAGATCTTTTTTTCCCGCGAGAAGTTAAAATTGACTGATTGATTGAACCTTTTTTTTTTTTTTTGCACACGGCGGCGGAGGCCTAAAACGAAAAGGTTTTATAAAACCCAGTTGAAAGCCTAGGACTGGGGCAATGGCTCTGAGTGACACCTCTGGCAGCCGTGCCATAGGTTCGCCACCACTGGAGTAGACAATCCAATTTCAAACTGGACAAACCAAATCTTACCATTTCCTTCGAAACTTGAAGAATTTGATAGTTAATCCATGGTTTTTCCTTTGTCATACAAACTTAGATTTATCTTCCAAAATTTTAATGGAAGATAAAATTATTATAGGGCTTCTCTGCATCTTAGAAAATTTGTTTTTCACTATGTTCAAACTTCCTAAGCTTTGCTCCTTTTCCCTAATGTTATTTTCATTTCTCTTTTCTTGTAAAGGTAATAATGGAGAGGAAAATGAAGATTCTGAAAAACTATTCCAAATGATCACTCGTGGATACAATATGAAGAACCCTACATTTCAAATGGAAGAAGAAAGCCATGAAAGAAACCAATCAAATCATTGCAATCAGGAAAGTTCATCTTCTGTTCATGCACCAACGAAAGTCTCTGTGTCCCAGCAAGGAAAAATAAAAAATAAATATATTGGAAAATGTAAAAAACTATTCATAAAGAAATTAGATATAAATAGACACGATCAAACCCAAACCAAAGGAGAAGATTATGTATCTAGAGACAGTGGAAAAAAATACAGACAGACCTTGTCTCTTCCTCATAAAAATGGCTCCAGTACATCTCAAAAAAGGACCCGCAAAGGAGAGAAGCCGCATAAATGTACAGAATGTGGAAAGAACTTTATTAAGAACAGTCAACTTATTTACCATAAAAGGATCCACAAAGCAGAAAAAACATATGAATGCATGGAGTGTGGGAAAAGCTTTACTAAGAACAATCAACTTACACATCATAAGAAGATTCACACAGGAGAGAAGCCCTATAAATGCATGGAATGTGGAAAGAGCTTCACTTTTAGTACTGCTCTTACTTCGCATTTCCGGATCCATACAGGAGAGAAGCCATATAAATGCACTGAGTGTGGAAAGAGCTTTACTATGAATGGTCATCTTACGTATCATAAGAGGATCCACACAGGAGAGAAGCCCTATAAATGCATGGAGTGTGGAAAGAGCTTCACTTTTAGCACTTCTCTTACTTCCCATTACTGGATCCATACAGGGGAGAAGCCATATAAGTGCACAAAGTGTGGAAAGAGCTTCTGTGAAAATTCGTCTCTTACTGTTCATAAAAGAATCCACACAGGAGAGAGGCCCTATAAATGCATTGAATGTGGAAAGAGCTTCCCTAAGAGCAGTGACCTTATTTTCCATAAAAAGATCCACACAGGGGAAAAGCCACATAAATGCATGGAGTGTGGGAAGAGTTTTATTAAGAACTGCCAACTTATTTACCATAGTACGATACATACAGGAGAGAAGCCTTTTAAATGCATGGAGTGTGGAAAGAGCTTTATTAAGAACTCCCAACTTATTTACCATAGTAGGACACATACCGGGGAGAAGCCATATAAATGCATGGAGTGTGGAAAATGCTTTTCTTTCTCTACTAGCCTTAGCTCCCATAAAAAGATTCACACTGGGGAGAAGCCTTATAAATGTATAGAATGTGGAAAGAGTTTTTCTACGAAGAGTTATCTTAATATCCATAAAAGGATCCACACAGGGGAGAAGCCGTATAAATGTATGGTGTGTGGAAAAGGTTTTATTACGAGTAGTTCTCTTAACTCACATAAAAGGACCCACTCAGTTAGCAGCTGTATAAATCTCTAAAACGGGTAGTCAACCTTTTTATACTTACCGTCCACTTTTGTATCTCTGTTAGTAGTAAAATTATCTAACCACCCACCGGTTCCACTGTAATGGTGATTTATAAAGTAGGGAAGCAACTTTACTTTATAAAATTTATAAAGTAGAGTTACAGCAAGTTAAAGCATATAATAATAATTACTTACCAAATACTTTATGTCGGACTTTCGCTAAGTTTGGCAGAATAAATCTTTATAAAACAACTTACTGTAGTTAAATCTATCTTTTTATTTATACTTTGCATACATAGAAGCATGAAGTCTGATAAAATTACATTTAATTAATTAAATTATTAATGAGATCCCTGAGGCTGATGCTGCAAAACTAAATACTAGATATCTGGCTCAATTTTTGTAAGGAACAAACGAAGGTCTCCTCTTTCGGAAATATTCAGGCGGTTTCTTTCTTTGGTCATAATATGATTAATAGCACTAAAGCCTGATTCCACAAGATATGAGGTAGGGAAAGGTATCAATAAACTGAATATCATTTTCCACATATTTGGATATAAGACAGGCATGTTTTTACTTTGCCATAGGGTTTTCATATCCACCACTATCGAATTTATGTTTACTTTCTTCATCATATCTAATTTCTAACAGTTCTTCATGGCAAGTTGTATCAGCCTCTTCAATATTTGTGGTAAAAGGATTTTTCATCCAGTCATACACCTTCAATTTCAAAATATTCCAATGTCCAATTTAAGTTCGTTGAGGTGGCTACTAAATCAATATCCTCTGGAGTTACATCATCTTTTATAGATGATAATTCAGGAAACTGATGAAATTCTCTCTTCAATAGATTATAACGAAGTAGTTCAAGTTTGTCAATAAATAATGACACAATACTTTGGCAACCTATAAGAGTTTTATTAGCTCCTTGAAGCTGCAAATTGACATCATGAAATCTCTTGAAAATATCTGCCAAATAAAAGGCATCATTCTTTACTGTTTTTAACTGTTGGCACAGATTGGTCTCATTATTACTTTCAAAAAATTGTATGACACTATCATATAATGCAGTGGTTCTCAACCTGTGGGTCGGGACCCCATTTGGGGTCGAATGACCATTTCACGGGGGTCGCCAAACAACGCAGTCCGCCATTTTTCCCCCCTTTTCCTTAGCTGTGCTACTCCCTTTTATTCTATTGGCTTTTGAAAGCCAATAGAATAGACTCTCTTGAATAGAGTCTAATTCTATTGGCTTTCAAAAGCCAATAGGAATTGTCCAGGCTGTCTCTGCCCTGCTGAGCCCGCCAAAAGTCCCATTCTGCAAACGGTGCTGCACCAGTTGAGTAGTCCTCGACTTACGACCGGTTGAGTAGTCCTCGACTTACAACCGGTTGGGGGTCGCACCATTAAAAAGGTTGAGAACCACTGATATAATGCTACAAAACGAGCCAAAGATGTACCCTTTGACAGCCACTGAACTTCTGTGTGCAAAAGTAACGTAATAAAATCTTCATTATTGTCCTGGCAAAGCTGTCGAAACATTCTATCATTTTTTGCATTGGATTTGATCTTGTTTATGGATCGAATTATTATAGTTAATGATGAATGAAGACTTGTACTTAGATGTTTTCCTACAAGATGTTGTCTGTGCACCACACAATGAATACATAAAACATTTGGCACTTCTTCCTTCAAATAAGCAACAAATCCACGATAGTGACCTACCATTGATGGTGCTCCATCAGTAGCACATGCAACATTATTATTCAAAGTAATATTATTTTTTGTAAAGTATGATTTCACAGTATTAAATATAGATAATCCTCTTGTATCTGTAATGAGATTTATTGCAAATAGCATTTCTTCTCGTAATGTATTGTTTTTATCAAAATAACGTAGCTATGCCATCAATAAAGCATTATTATCTGCAATGGTAGACTCGTCCAATTGCATGGAAAATGAAGAGTTTTGGAGAATACTTATCAGCGTTTTTTTCAACATTAACTGCCATTTCTTCAATTTGTCGCTTTACTGTGCTATTGCTTAGGGGCAACGTTTTTAAAATTTCAGGTATATCCTGATGTATTATTGTTGAGATAAATTCTTTTATAGAGGGTATTATTACAGTTTCTCCAATATTATAGCTTTTACTACTTTTTGCAATTAATTGTGAAATGCGATAAGCGGCAATTAATCCATCTTCGTTCGCTGCATGTTGTTTCTTAAATGATGCAATGATTGTTGAACTATTTTGAAATGTTTTATATATTTTCTGAAAATATTCAATGGGCTTGTCCTTATCATTCGGATGCTTTGTAGAAAGATGTTGTCGTAATCAACTTGGCTTCATTACCTCATTGGATAATGTTTTATGACACAATAAACACATTGGATGTTGTTTATTTACAACAGATTCTATGAAACCCATCTTCAGATACTCTGGCAAATAGCCACGAGCGTATTTCTTTTTTTGAGACATGGACTCACTATACTTTGTTTGAAGCTGTAGGCACGTGCTCAATCTCATAAATCTAACTGCATACTGACCAGTGTGACTGCAAACAAAAGAGCCTGCACTGTGTATTGTCTACGCATGTCTCTCGCGCATCATGGATTGGATTTGGGGGGCGCCAGCTACCAGTTCTGCTTATATGTTACAGCTGGATGGTGTGGGGGGAGATGCACGAGCTATTCTGAGATGAGTCTCTTTTGTTTGCAGTTGCACTATAGCGCCATTTAGTTTCACTTACGTAACATGAACTAAACTTATGTGCGGGCGATACAAATAGTATATTTTCAGAAATTTAAATTGTCACGGGGAATTTTATGAAAACCTAATGAAAATGTTTTTAAATAATGCTATGAAAATTTTTTTAAAAGTCAATTAAATTAAAAAAAAGGAAAATGCTTCAGTATTGGACAAAACACCTACTGAAAGCTGGAACGCCTACTAGTGGGCGATAGGGACCAGGTTGACTACCACTGCTCTAAAATGTGGAAAAATCTTCAAGAGGACCAATGGCCAAATGTTCCATATACAGATACTTTTGGGCGATAATCTGTTTAACTGTTAGGTTTAGTTGTTGAAATATATGCATTTCCTAATTACGTCTATTAAATTAGAAAAGGAGTTTTTTGACTCTGACTTTCACAATTGGAAACCTCAGAGTGATGAATTTACTATTTTAATTATGAACAGTGAAATTTGGTAGTTACTGTCATGTGAAGGCCACTGATTGCCGTTTCACGTCAATAAGAGAACATCTTTTTTCTTCATGTTTATCCCATTTCCAATTGGTTCATAATAAAAAAAAGCCCAAATCCTCAATGAAACTTATATAATTTTTGAGAGGAAGCATGGCCTATGCATGGGGTGGAGATGCAGAACTTTGAAGTGTGGTGGCAATTGGGCCTACCTCGGAGCGTGCGGGCGGACCAACTACCAGTAAGAGAGTTCAGGCAAGAGGATGTGGGTGCCCTTCTCATACCAGTTCAGTCCCTGCAATCCTGGGTCGGCCGTGCTAGGTGGTGGCAGGAAGTGTGCGGGGACAGCCAGGCCAATGCTCCTCTGGGTAGACGGGGGTTCTTTGCCCCAGGGACGCAGGGAGGGTGTCTTCCTGGTCTAGCCCGCCCAAGAGGTGAGCAGGGAGGTGGCAGCCCTGGGTCAAAGTGCCAGCCAGAGGGTCGGGGAAAGTGCTGAAGCGAGCGGACGTCCTACCTGTAGCGCTCTTGCCGGTTACTCCTTCCCCAACAGAACCAGAATGCTGCTCCATTTCAGTGGATGCTGGCCTTCCCTCCATTAGGCCTGGGCAGCTGCTGGAGAGAAATGGATCCGTTTTAGCACCTGGTGCCATTGGGGCAGTTGCCTTGCCACCTGTTTTCCAGCTCTGTTGCATTTCTCCACCGCCGCGGAGCTGGACAGCTTGCCGCACCATCGCCCAGCTGCTCTTGTTTCCCCCAAGCATTTTTCTCTTCCTCTGCGTGAAGAGAAAGAAAAGATTGTGGGGCTAAAAAAAAAAAAAAAGTTCAATCAGACCTTCCAATTTCCTGACTTTTTTTTTGCGAGAGGTTTGAAGGTCTGGTTGAATTTTCTTTTAGTCCCAAAACTTTTATTTCCTTGCATGTGGAGGCAGAGAAACTCGATGGAGATGGAGAAATGTGGCCCAGCTGGAAAGGAAGTTAGCAAAGAAATGCTTGGGGGAAGTTTCCCCCCCCCCCCGTGCCTCTGCCTCTACTTGCACGTTCGGCCGGCTAAACCTCACTTCTATCCGAGTGATCCATTTAGTAAAGTGAAGGCAAGGGGGGGAAGAGGGCAGTGCAGATTCCCGGTACATGAGACTGGGTTTTTTTTCCCCTGCTGCTGGATTTTTTGTTGCCATACTGTTTAACTTTAAAGTTTACTTGATGCAGAATGGGAAGGATCTGCATTTTGCATCAATAAATTTTAAAGAAAGTTATAAGGTATGGCAGCAAAAATGTGCCAGTGTGGGGAAAAAAACCCATTTTTTTTGAGATGCCAGACTAGCATGAATTCATGTACCTTCAGTCCCTTTACTTGATGCAAAGCCAGATTGGAGCCCTTGGGCCGCTGCTTCGCCCCCATTTCAGAGCAAGTGCAAAAGAGAAGGGAATGGTTCCCACCCTACCCGCTCGTTGCAGGGCTTCATTTCTAAAGACCTCTGCATAGACTCCGGACAAACCAAGATCTGGGACTGAAAAAGCAGCAATAGAAGTGAAGGGCTGTTCAAATGAGGAGGAAGGAGAAAGTGGGAGAAGCCATTGAACAGGCAAAGCGTGACAGGTGTTGGGGCATGTTAGGCCTGGCTTTAGGGGCCCTTCAGCATGGTAAGCTGTATAGGGTACATGGGACAGCTCTCACCCACCTTCCACTCGGCTTCACGTCTAGCAACCCGATGGTGTGATGGAATGGGTGTCCAGTCAGCTGTGCAAGCTCTTAAGTAGGGCTTATTTTGGGAGGAGGGCTTAGACCCAACACCAAAAATGAAGCTAGGTATTCTTTTCTGGGGGGGGGGGAATGATAGATCAAGCAAGATAGAAATACTGTATTTTTCCCTGTATAAGAGCTATTTCTTCCTGCAAACAACCTGTTCAAAAATCAGGTGCATCTTATATAAGTGTAGCATTTTATACAAGGAAAAATAATGGTAACCTCCGCAGCCCATGACATGCCTTTTTGGGTTGCCATGCCTCCTGGTGCAGGTGTCAAGCCCCTGTGGGCTTGCCATTAATGGGAGGGGGGAGGGGGCAAGATCATTGGCCAGCCAAACTTCTGGATTTGCCGTATTCGGCACTCCACCGAACAGCTGATCGGCACGGAGAAACTCGCATGCCAGAGCATCTTATAGGAGGGTGCGTCTTCTAGACGAAAAAATATGGTGGTTGCTAACCTGTGGTAATAGGAAGAAAGTAAAATAAGCAAGGTGCCTTTAGGGTTAACTTTAAAAGGAGTAGGAGTTTAAACTGTGTCTAATAAAAGTTTTTGTGGGAAAAACAATTGTTGTCTTTGCATCTGCTTACTGTACAATAATAAAAGCCCTAATAATTGTTAATAAATATTTTGGGGAGGAGTTGGGTGGGGGACAAACTTCAGAGTTTCAGAGGCTCCTGCTGAGTTGAAGTGGTTCATTGAAATATTACCCCTGCATGATTCTGTGTCAAAATGGAGAAAAGGCACCAATTCCAGTTTTCTGCCAATTATTGTCCAATGTTTCATTACAAAAATGGAACAGAGTCACAGTTAAAGAAAAGTAGACAACAATTGTATTTTTTGTTCACGATCTGGAGACATACGAATTGCCTTAAACTCAACAAAGGGCTTTCCTACTCATATTTCTTGAGGGTGTTTGCTGTTCAACCCCCTAAATAAAACACCTTTCCCCTCTTATTTATCTCCCCCATAGTGTTTGAATGTTATATTCTCTTTTCCATAGTTTTCCACCCTTTCGTAGTTCAAACATTTCTCCAATCCCAGATGAGACACCATTTCCCCGTTTTTCAAGAGCAGATTGTAGATACACTACCAGAGAAATAGAAACATGGGAGAAATCTCCATTTTCCCGATTGTGGCTTTGCTGCCCCTGTCCCGTCTTCAGGCTGAAGTTCGCAACAACCGCAAGATACAAATTGTGTTTCCCAGAGAGGCTCCTGGTCCTTGTCTTCTGACTGCCTGGCCATTTCTGAGAGAATTTGGGCCCCTTTTGAGGCCTTCTCCAATCTCTGTGGAGCCTTCAGGCAGCTGTTCTTGAGGAAAGCGAGTTCAAATCCTCCAGGGAGATCTTTTTCTCCACAGAGGGTTCCTGGACAGGAAGATGGAGAAGCTGCGGCCTCTAGAGACACTGACGCCTTTCCTCCTACCTTTCCTCCTACTCCCATGCCCATCATCCTTTCCCTTTCCCTCCCTCCCCTCAGAAGCTCTTTCTCTTTCCCGCCCATTCGGAGAATCCTGGCATCTCGGGCAGAGTCCACCAGGGGGCGCAATCAGCTTAAGAAAACAGGGCATGCGCGGGACACTTCAGCCAGAGTTGTTGCCCGGGGCGTCCGTGGGAAGAGGCTGTTCTTTCTGTTCTCCCCCTCCCTCCGCGGAGAGGCTTTGCGGGGGGCGCGGAGCCTGCGTGGGATTCTTGCGGAGACGCGCGTCCCGACGAGACTCCTGAATTCCGTGAGTGGCGGCTCTGCCCGTGCAAAGGGGTCCCGCGCTGGAAGGGAGCGTGGAGACGGGCCAAGTCTTCCCCCGGGGTGGGAGTCCGCGGTCCCATGTTCCCCTGCCGCCCTTTCCCATGCAGGAACCAGGCAAGGGGGCGGGGGAGCAAAGGAGAGAAATGGGGGTCCCCAGAAGGGAGGGGCCGTTTCCCCCATTTCCTGGGGGAGCCTCTGCATGGGGGGGAGGGGGAGGCTGGCCGGAAGTCTCCCTGCCGGCTCTGAGTGCAAGTCCGGGACCCCGGGTGGGAGGACTGGGGGGCTGCTTCCTCGCCTTTCCCCGCGACCGGGCAAAGGGGCTCTGCCGGCAGACAAAGGAGGGAGAGGCTGTAAGGAAGGAGACGCAAGTGGGGCTGAGACGCAGTATTTGCATTCAGTGCCCGGTAAAATAATAATAATAATAATAGTAGTAGTAGTAAAGTTGGAAGGGACCTTGGAGGTCATCTAGTCCAAGCCCCTGCTCAGGCAGGAAACCCTATACATTTCGGACAAGTGGCTGTCCAGTCTCTTCTTAAAAACTTCCAGTGTTGGAGCATTCACCGCTTCTGGAGGCAGTTTGTTCCACTGGTTAATTGTTCTAACTGTCACGAAGTTTCTCCTTAGTTCTAGGTTGCTTCTGTCCTTCATTAGTTTGGGCTGGTGTCTCCCAAACCTCTTTCAAGCCTGGGAGTTCGAAGTCCATGCTTGTCTTCGTTTGTCCGTCTTTGGAAAAGCTTGGATTAGGCTAAGAAGTGGGGAACGTGTTTGTCAGAGTTGCATGAATCAGAAGCTCATGTTAGGCTGTCAGTGGTTCATTCGTTTGGCTGTTCATCCTCTGTGTATGGGATGGTGGCTTGTTAACTCAGGCTTCTCAAGTTCCCAAAGGATGATTAATGGGGTCCTGCTGTCTAAACCTTTAGCATTTGTTCAAACGTTGATTTATTTTCTCATGAAATCGATTTATATAGATCTCATCTCAATTGCTGTTTTGTGACCTGAGACATTTATTGTTTTAAGGAGTGCTCTTAACTCTGACTGACTTTTGAAATCATTAAAATAAATAACTAGAAAATAGACATCCAAAATGTGTTTCAAATGTAGTTGTCCAGTACAGTATTTTGAGTCTTTGATAGAAGTTGATCAAGAAGGGTTCTTCAGAATATGCCCCAGCTGCACAGAAATTAAAGTATCTAATAAGATTTCTCACTTTCTTGCCTGACAATAAATAAATAAACTTTATTGTCATTGTATTGTATTGACATTAGTGGTTTTATAAGATTTTCTTCTTGTAAATTTTTCTTTCAGGATGGAGTCTCTCTAGTTAAATTATTCACCCTGTCTTCCTGATCCTTTGATATTCTGTTTTGGATATATAAGCTGCAAATGTTTTGTAAGGTCACTGGCAAAACTTGAGAAATCATAAAAATCCAGTCATGAGAACTCACGCAGAAGCTTCTTAAAGAAATAGTACTTCATTTTTGATCAAAATAAGTCCAGGGTGGGAACACAGTCTGAACACTGGCAGCAGTTGCATTCAGAAATGCCACACCTTACAAATTTAGTATGCATTGCTTTATAAGCTTTGTTAGCCAATGAAAATCAGACAACACAGTTATTACAATATAAGGAAGACCTCAATAATTCCTGTACACTCCCTTATTCCCTCCTTCAGCACATCACATTAATGTACATGTTTCCCACGCTTGCATGAAATTTGTCCCTGAGGGAAACGCTGATTACAAAAGCGAGATAGCAATTTGTTTCTTTTTCTGGTTTCAGTTACAGAACCCTTTAGTTTCATGCTTCTTCTGGAGACAAAGAGTAAACTAGGATCAGATCCTCCACGTTTAAGAGGGTGGGTGAACATCATTTTAAGGTGTATTCTTTCAAGCCTTGAGTTTCCTGTGAACTTTGCCTATATGGTTGGAGTCAGGGCAAATTGTTTGAAGCAGCCTTTGTGTATAGTATAGTACTTCCCAAAAAGTAAGTGCTGAAGTGAGCATCCTAAACCAGGATCATTTCTTTTGCATTTCATTTGATGTGAACTCAGTCTTCCTGCCTTTGTCAGGATGTTGTTCCTTCCCGGGATTATTTCACTCGGTTTCATTCCAGGTTGGGGGTCATCTTCCTTTTCCTCACTAAGACCCCTGACAAAAGATAACATTTTCTTTCTTGGGATAAGCCATTTTTGGAATTTCATCCTTACCTCTTCTCTGGCTCCAGTTACTTACAAACATACAAACTTAAAGACAAAAGTGTGGAACATCCTTAATGAATGTCTAGTGACTAAGTGTCTCATTATGAAGCACAAGAAACGTGAAAAAAGTCTGTATTCCATTCCAGTTTCTTAAGCTCCTTGACTTCTGGCATCTTTATGAACTCTAAGTGTAGGGTATATGTAGATCTTAAATTTGAAAAAAAGCTAGCCTATCCTTCAGGGAAAAAAGAAATAGAAAATCCTCCAAATATAAAACATAAAATATTCCATGTCTTGATGGAAGCTAGGACCATATTTTGCACCACACTTGATGAACAGATAGACACACAAATACAGTCAGGTCTAGAAATATTGGGACATCGACACAATTCAAACGTCTTTGGCTCTATACACCACCACAATGGAGTTGGAATGAAACAAACACAATGTGCTTTAACTGCAGATTGTCAGCTTTAATTTGAGGGTATGTACATCCAACTCAGGTGAACGGAGTAGGGCTTACAGCAGTTTGCATATGTGCCTCCCACTTGTTATGGGACCAAAGGTAATGGGACAATTGGCTTCTCAGCTGTTCCATGTCCAAGTGTGTGATATTCCCTCATTACCCCAATTACAATGTGCAGATAAAAGGCCCAGAGTTCATTTCAAGTGTGCTATTTGTATTTGGAATCTGTTGCTGTCAACTCTCAAGATGAGATCCAAAGAGCTGTCACTATCAGTGAAGCAAGCCATCATTAGGCTGAAGAAACAAAACAAACCCATCAGAGAGATAGCAAGAACATTAGGCGTGGCCAAAACAACTGTTTGGAACATTCTCAAAAAGAAGGAATGCACCGGTGAGCTCAGCAACACCAAAAGACCTGGGAGACCAGGGAAAACAACTGTGGTGGATGACCAAAGAATTCTTTCCCTTCACAACAGTTGGCAGTTGGCCAGATCAAGAACACTCTCCAGCAGGTAGGTGTATGTTGTCAAAGTCAACAATCAAGAGAAGACTTCACCAGGGTGAATAGAGAGGGTTCACCACAAGATGTAAACCATTGGTGAGCCTCAAAAACAGGAAGGCCAGATTAGAGTTTGCCAAACAACATCTAACAAAGCCTTCACAGTTCTTGAACAAGATCCTATGGACAGATGAGACCAAGATCAACTTGTACCAGAGTGATGGGAAGAGAAGAGTATGGAGAAGGAAAGGAACTGCTCGTGATCCTAAGTATACCACCTCATCAGTGAAGCGTGGTGGTAGTGTCATTGCATGAGCATGTATGGCTGCCAATGGAACTGGTTCTCTTGTATTTATTGATGATGTGACTGCTGACAAAAGCAGCAGGATGAATTCTGAAGTGTTTTGGGCAATATTATCTGCTCACATTCAGCCAAATGCTGCAGAACTCATTGGACGGCGCTTCACAGTGCAGATGGACAATGACCCAAAGCATACTGCAAAAGCAACCAAAGAGTTTGTGAAGGGACAGAAGTGGAATGTTATGCAATGGCCAAGTCAATCACCTGACCTGAATCCCATTGAGCATGCATTTCACTTGCTGAAGACAAAACTGAAGGGAAAATGCCCCAAGAACAAGCAGGAACTGAAGACAGTTGCAGTAGAGGCCTGGCAGAGCATCACCAGGGATGAAACCCAGCGTCTGGTGATGTCTATGCGTTCCAGACTTCAGGCTGTGATTGACTGCAAAGGATTTGCAACCAAATATTAAGAAGGGAAAGTTTGATTTATGATTATTATTCTGTCCCATTACCTTTGGTCCCTAACAAGTGGGAGGCACATATGCAAACTGCTGTAAGCCCTACTCCGTTAACCTGAGTTGGATGTACATACCCTCAAATTAAAGCTGACAGTCTGCTGTTAAAGCACATTGTGTTTGTTTTGTTCCAACTCCATTGTGGTGGTGTATAGAGCCAAAGATGTTCGAATTGTGTCGATGTCCCAATATTTCTGGACCTGACTGTACCCAGAGGATCCATTTGCTCAATACTACTGCAGTCCTTTACCAGCTTCCCTTTCATGAGGAGGAATGTTGTTCAATGGTTAAGTCCACCACCTTCTCAATTTTTTGAATTTATTTCTTTTTCCATCTCAGATGCAGAAACTAGATTCATCTTAAAAACCTTCCTAGCAACAAAAAGCTAACTCTTGGGTGACGAACCTGGATAGCCTTTCTGGTCAGTCCTGCAGTTACTGGAATAGTCCTACGAATTGAAAGGTGTTTGGAGATCCACAAGATTCTTCTGACCTATCTGGAATTTCCTTCCAGGACAGACAAAGGATGCAGAAACAACCATTAGCAAGGGAAAGGCCCCTCTGTTGTTGAGCCTGGCAGCTGTGGGAAGATCTGGGCAAGAACTGGCAAGGACTGTGCAGAAGATGCTGGAGGAGAAAACCATCATCTGTTCAGAGATTCAACCCTGGAAGTTCAGAAACATCCAATACGAAGAGATTGAAGGTCCCCGAGGACTTTGTAGCCGGCTCCACAACTTTTATAGTCAATGGCTGAGGTTAGAAAAGCACACTAAAACCCAAATGTTGGACCTTGTTGTTTTGGAGCAGCTCCTGGTCCTTCTGCCCCAGCAGATGTCAAACTGGTTGCGGGAGTGTGGAGCAGAGACCAGCTCCCAAGCGGTGGCCCTGGCGGAAGGCTTCCTCATGAGTCAGGCAGAGGAGCAGAAGGAGCAAGTCGAATTGCAGGTGAGAGACCTCCACCCTGGAAGTCCAGAAGAGAATAAAGAATGTGTTTGAATTTTTCACCCCTCCCTTCCCTACTTCTCTGCTCTTTGTAATATGTGGAGGTGTTTCATTAGTTCTTGCAAGACATTGTTCTGTTATCCATTCTAGAAGATAACTTGAGACAGTTGTTCCTTTCGTACATTCTGGGCTCATTGATAAACATGGTGGCATTGAAATTATTTTTAGAGAACAAGAATCCGCTTCACGTTTTGTGAGGACTTATTTATTTTTCTTTTCTTTTGCCTCCGATTTCAAGTCTTTCACTCTGCAAACCAGAGATCCTATGAGGAATCTATCAAATCCCCTTCAGGAGCTGTTTTCCAGGAAGATCTATCAGGAATCCGCAACTCAGGACATCTCAGATGGTAATCAAAAGTCCATCCATTCCCAAGAGAGGTCCCAGCTGTCTTACATTCTCTGTCTCTTCTCTTCTCTAGAATGCTCCTGCCGTTTTGTTAATTATCCATATCTGTCTCCCTCACAGGGAAGGATAGAACAAATTTGACTCCTTTTTATGGTGGTGCTGAAAGAGCGGTTGAAGCTCCAACTCAAGTGAGAGGAATAATAAAACATAAAATGTTCTCAGTGTTAGCATTTTGCTGAATAGTCATCCTATTACTAATTCTTTGGCACGGAATATTGCAACGGTATTCAATAATAACGGAAAGAATCACATTGGGACCTTACATTTTCTAAATTGCCCTGTTTATAACCAATGATAAGAAAAATAATGGCACCAGGTTAAAATATGAAGCAGACGGTTAAAATCCAAAGAGGGTGGGCAGATCAAGGCCCTTCAGCCTTTAGAGGAATTTCTAATATTCCGATTTGTGCCTGGAATTTGGGGCCAAATAATCCAGCTTTGGAAAGGATGAGAAATGTTCTTCCCAGGAAGGTTTCTCTTCTTCAGCCATTGGGTTGGGGTACAAGCTGTGGATTCCTTGTAATCTGAGGAGCAGCGGAAACAGGGCTTGTGTCCCTTTGTCTATTGATGACACCCATGTAAATGCCTGGATGGCTCTCAAACAACTTTAATGAAGGTTTTGAGCATGGATAGGATTGTTTGTTCTGAGGATACCACAAGCCTTTTACTTAAATGGCAAAAAGAACCACCACCACCACCTTCGCATGTTCTTCTGCAAATACTGGGTGTATGGGAGTGAGTGATAGGTGGGGGTCCAAGGTCCATATCAGCTGATGTTTTCCAGATGCTGAAAGTCTTGCTGATGGATGGGGATAGATAGACAGACAGACAGACCTCGATGAAAAGTGGGATTCATTTCATTGAATAACCTGAAATGTATATCTTTGCTTATAATCACTTAAACAATAGGACAAAGCTTGAACATTCTCCTGATTTTTCTTCTTTCTTCTCATTCAGCAGGGTCTTGTGTCCTTTGAGGAGGTGGCTGTGTATTTCTCCGATGAGGAGTGGTCTCAGCTGGATGATGACCAAAAAGCGCTGCATCGGGAAATCATGTTGGAAAATCATAGGAACGTGGCCTCTTTGGGTAAGAATGTGCTACTCCCCAGTCAGAGTCTTCGGAAGACATTCTGTAATTAGCTATATTAGCACTTTTGTTATTATTATTATTATTAATTTATTAAAGGAATTTTATCAGAATAAAAACAATACAAATTTTGAAGAGGAAATAAAGAAGATAGAGTAATGTGATTAGTGAATAAGAAAAAAGTATAATAAAATTGAAGAGAAAAGACAAAATAATAAGTTATAATTTGTGCCCTCTTTCTAAGGTTACATCGTTGTTTCCTCCTTTACATAATTTATCCTTTCCAATCTTCAACTAAAGTTTGATAAAAATTTCATTTTTCTTTTTTTTAAGTAAAAAGTCCATCAGTGGTTTCCAATCACTAATATAGATACTGTCCTTTCCTTAATCAGAGTCAATTTAATTAGCATTGAGAATTCTATCATCTTCCCCACCCATTCCACCATTTTAGTTATGTAGAGCCCTTCCAGCTTTTTGTTATGGGTATCATACTCAGAAACAATCTTCAATGACTGTTGATTACTGCCAAGATAAAGTGTTCCGATTTCAGCTGGATATTAATCTTTAAAGTTCTCTGTATCACTGAATATCGTTGACCCCAAACTTTTCTAGCTTTTTTACAAGTCCACCAGAGCACGGCAAAATGATCCTTTATCTTGTCCACATTGCCAATATAAGCTTGAGGTACATTTATACACTTTTGAATTTTTTTCTGTTGATTTTCACATTCCTCAGCCTGTTTAGAGGTTTTAGCAATTACACATTCATCTTTTCTACACAAGTAAGATTCAAATTCTGCTTTATGTTGTTGAATATTAGAGTTCTCTTTACCTGGAATCTTTCTGATAATTTGAAAACTACTGACAATTACAGTGCATTCAGAAAGTATTCAAACATCCCTCACTTTTGCCAATTTAGTTTTGCTGCAGTCTGATTCTACAGTTGTTGAAATTCATTTACTTTGCCATTAATCTACACGCAGTACCCATAATGACAAAGTGAAAACAGTATTTTAGAAATGTTTGTGAATTGATTAAAAAGCAAAAACTAAAATATCACTCATTGGTGTAAGTATTCAGACCCTTCACTCACTACTTTGTTGAAGCACTTTTGGCAGTAACTCCAGTCTCAAGTATTTTTTGGGTATGATGCAATTAGCTTTGCACACCTGGATGGGGGGATTTTCTGCCATTCTTCCTTGCAAATCCTCTCAAGCTCAGTCAGGTTGGATGGCGGCCATCGGTGGACAGCCATTTTCAGGTCCCTCCAGTGATGTTGAATAGCTTTCAAGTCAGGGCTCTGATTGAGCCACTCTAGGACATTCATAGAGTTGCCTGTGTTGTCTTTGTTGTGTGCTTAGGATCATTGTCATGTTGGAAAGTGAACCTTCGGCCCAGGTTTTCTTTGAGGATATATCCCTGTACTTTGCTCCATTCATCTTTTCCTCAATTCTGACTAGTCTCGGATGCCAAAAAAACATCCCCACAGCTTGACACCCGTGTTCTAATGGCTCTCAACATGTTAAAGTTATTTTCATTTCTCTTTTCTTGTAAAGATAATAATGGGGAGGAAAATGAAGATTCTGGGAAACTATTCCAAATGATCACTCGTGGATACAATATGAAGAATCCTACATTTCAAATGGAAGCAGAAAGCCATGAGAGAAACCAATCAAATCATTGCAATCAGGAAAGTTCATCTTCTGTTCATGCACCAACGAAAGCCTCTGTGTCCCAACAAGGAACAATAAAAAAGAAATATATTGGAAAATGTAAAAAACTATTCATAAAGAAATTAGATATAAATAGACACGATCAAACCCAAACTAAAAGAAAAGATTATGTCCCTAGAGACAGTGGAAAAAAATACAGACGGACCTTGTCTCTTCCTCATAAAAATGGCTCCAGTACATCTCAAAAAAGGACCTGCAAAGGAGAGAAGCCACATAAATGTACGGAGTGTGGAAAGAACTTTATTAAGAACAGTCAACTTATTTACCATAAAAGGATCCACAAAGCAGAAAAAACATATGAATGCATGGAGTGTGGGAAAAGCTTTACTAAGAGCACTCAACTTACACATCATAAGAGGATCCATACAGGAGAGAAGCCCTATAAATGCATGGAATGTGGAAAGAGCTTCACTTTTAGTACTGCTCTTACTTTGCATTACCGGATCCATACAGGGGAGAAGCCATATAAGTGCATGGAGTGTGGAAAGACCTTTGCTCAGAGCAATGGTCTTATTTCCCATAAAAGGATCCACACAGGAGAGAAGCCCTATAAATGCATGGAGTGTGGAAAGAGCTTCACTTTTAGTACTTCTCTTACTTCCCATTACTGGATCCATACAGGGGAGAAGCCATATAAGTGCACAAAGTGTGGAAAGAGCTTCTGTGAAAATTCGTCTCTTACTGTTCATAAAAGGATCCACACAGGAGAGAGGCCCTATAAATGCATTGAATGTGGAAAGAGCTTCCCTAAGAGCAGTGACCTTATTTTCCATAAAAAGATCCACACAGGGGAAAAGCCACATAAATGCATGGAGTGTGGAAAGAGCTTTATTAAGAACTGTCAACTTGTTTACCATAGTAGAATGCATACAGGGGAGAATCCATATAAATGCACGGAGTGTGGTGAGGCTTTTATTTCAAAAAGTTATCTTAACACCCATAAAAGGATCCACACACGGGAGAAGCCAAACAAATGCATGGAATGTGGAAAGAGTTTTTCTACAAAGAGTTATCTTAACACCCATAAAAAGATCCACACAGGGGAGAAGCCTTATAAATGCATGGAGTGTGGTAAGGCTTTTATTACAAAGAGTTGTCTTAAAAGCCATACAAGGATCCATACTGGGGAGAAGCCATATAAATGCATGGAGTGCGGAAAGAGCTTTATTAAGAACTGCCAACTTATTTACCATAGTAGGATACATACTGGAGAGAAGCCTTTTAAATGCATGGAATGTGGAAAGTTTTTCTATGAACAGTTACCTTAATATCCATAAAAGGATCCACACAGGGGAGAAGCCTTATAAATGTATGGTGTGTGCGAAAGATTTTATTAGAAAACGTTATCTTAATTCTCATAAAAGGACCCACACTGTGTAGAAGCCCTATAAGTCTGTGAAATATGGGAAAACTTCAAGAGGACCAATGACTGAATGTTCCATATACAGATAATTTGGGTGAGAATCTGTTTAACTGTTAGGTTTAGTCGTTAAAATATATGAATTTCCTTATTACATTTATTGAATTAGGAAAGAAGTTTTTTGATTCTGAACTTCACAACTGGAAGCCCCAGAGGGATTAATTTACTACTGGAAACCAAACGCTAGGCATGAGTGGATTTTTGAAGGCAGGACAAGAAGCAATGGATGGAAACTAATCAAAGAATCAACCTAGAACTAAGGAGAAATGTCCTGACATTTAGAAAAATTAATCAGTGGAAAAACCTGCCTCCAGAAGTTGTGGATGCTCCAACACTGGAAGTTTTTAAGAAGAGACTGGACAGCCATTTGTCTGAAATGGTATAGGGCTGTGGTGGTGAACCTATGCCACGCATGCCACAGGGGACACGTGAAGCCGTCCCTATGGGCACACGTGCCATCGCCCCAGGCAGGCGGGGCCAGGCTTCTCCCCTCCGCCTCTCCACGTGCGCTGCGCTCTCGCTCTTTCTGCATTGTGAGTCGGAGCAGCTGCAAGAGGCGGGAGGCAAGGATGCCGCTAGGGCTGAGGCCGTGAGGGGCCAGGTAGGACGGCCATGGGGCAGCCGGCGCTGGAGTTCAGCGTCTGCTACCTGGACAGCCTGGGCTTCCATGAGTGCCTCCGGTTCTCCGAGCAGGAGCTGGAGCGCACCAACAAATTCCTGAAGGACATGGGCAAGGATGGCAACACGCTCATTGGGGCCATCAAAAGTAAGCGGTGTTCTCACTGCGAGGAGCCCCCCCATCCACTCAGGTTGTGGACCCCCGCGTGGCGGCAGGGCGATCCATGCAGCGGGTGGGGGGAAAGCTGCCCCACTTCCATGGCCGTTTTCGGCCGAGCTGCATTGCAGCAGCATTGGGCACAATATGCAAGGCGGCAAAAAGCTGCTTCATGCCAAAACTGGCCGTTTGCCGCCTCCTGCCCAGTGCTGCTGCCATGAGGCCGCAGAACAAGCTGAGGGGAAGTAAGGAACCTGGTTGGGCTCTGAAAGGGTTGAGTCAGGGCGATGGGAGAATGGCGCTCTGCAAGGGTTGGATCGAACGCTCGTGGGGCTGCTGCCTCGTTTTTCGTGCCTGCCGGGGCTAGGCTTGACTGGGTGCAGAGCCTCCTTGCCACTTCTTCCCCCGTGGTCATTGGGAGTGCCTACACCACCTACCACTCGTCCCAGGGCACCTGCCGCCGTCCCGTGCTCTCCAGCCCATCGCTGACCAGCTGGGTGTGCCAAGCTTGGGCCTCGGGCAGATGGAGGCTGTAGGGGAGTGAGAGCCATAGCTGCCCAGCTCCTCCACCTGAGGATGCGTGTGGGGAGAGGCGCCACCCGGCTCGGTAAGCCACAGTCCACCGGCAGAAGGAGCAGGAGGATGCAAGAGGAGGGCTGGCCGGGGACAGGCGCAGGGCTGCCCACAGGGGGAATCTGACCAGCCCTAGTCTGGAGGGGGGGAGAGGCCAAGGGAGCCCAAAGAGAGGCATCCCGGCACGCCCGGCTGGTCAGCGATGGGCTGGAGAGCACGGGACAGCGGCAGCTGCCTCGGGACGAGTGGTAGGTAGGGTGGGCACTCCTGATGTCCGTGGGGGAAGCCACGAGGAGGCTCCGCACCCAATCCAGCCCACTGCCGGTGTCATGGTTCCGACTAATGAAACACTCTAGATACAATATTTGCAGTGTTGACAGCCAGTATGGCACAGAAAGCGAGGCAGGAACCGCACATGCGCCCCCATGTGCAAGTACGCCCCCACCCTGCCAGGCAAGTGGAGCCGCGGCATCTGCAGCAGAAGAGCACAAGCGGGCAGCGGAAGGGACAAGGAGCCCCGATCACAGCGTAGCCTCTCCGCACTCTCCTCCCCCCCCCTTTGGAAGAGCTGTGGGGCTCAGGAGCCTTCCCCCATGCCCACACCCCCCAAGAGAAGAAAATCATCACGAGACAATTTTCTGTTTTAACTTTTTTTCCTTGTTGCTTTTTGGAGTTTTCATCCTGCTTTTGTGAGATGGTGGTGTTTGAGAGGTGGTATAGCTGCCCCCTTTCCCACCAAGCCATCAGCTGAGCAAGACGCCCTCCTGCCCACTGTGCCACCTATCAAAGACACCCCTGGATCTCCCCCAACCTTGCCCGGCCCCCACAGGCATCCCTCCCCAGGAGCAACATTGAGCTGGCCATGCCCACCCTGGCCCCGCCCACCACCTTAGTCACCTGCCATAGTCACCTGCCATAATCACCTTAGTCACACCCAACTTGGTCACACCTACCCAGCGGGCCACGCCCACCTGGCAATACATAAGTGGGTTTTGGATTGCAGTTTGGGCACTCGGTCTCTAATAGGTTCGTCACCATTAGTATAGGGTTTCCTGCCTGAGCAGGGGGTTGGACTAGATGCCCTCCAAGGTCCCTTCCAACTTTATTATTATTATCTGTTATTGCCATTTCACATAAATAAGAGACCATCTTTTTTCCCTCATGTTTATCCCATTTTTAAAAAGTTATATTTAATATATAAAATACAAAGAAAAATAGAAATAAGAAATTAGGGGAAGGAAAAAGAGAGGGAAAATTAAAATGTGAGGTAAAAGGGAAAAAAGGTGTTGACTTCTGACTCCTTTTAGTACAGAACAAGATAAAAACACTCCAACCCCAATTTTTTGCTTTCACACTTTAGTGTATTAAGTAGCCATTTCTATAACAACAGATCTATCTAATTGACAAAATCAAAGTGAAAGTTTCATTTTTTTCATCACAAGCACAATATCCAGAAGTGATCTCCAAGTATAAAATGTATTTAAAAACATTCTCCTCTTTAAATAAAATGATCAATTTAACCAGTCCTGCTTTATTTTCCTTGCTATGGAAAAGGTGTGTACTTCTATTTGCACCTAATAATCTTTGTGAATTATCACCTTTTTTAGTAACAAGGTTCATTGTATTATTTCAGATTCTTTGACCTTACAGGGAAAAATATTGTTGTTTTTCACCCTTTTTAAAATGCTAAACTTTTCTTTAAACCCATTTCTAAAATCAAAACTTTCTAATACAACTTTAATTTCTCAATATACAGGCTTTGAACTTCAGTATTAAATTTAGATCCCTCCCTCCAATATTATAGAATAATATTTTTTCTTTATAAACGTCCTTTTTAAAACTCAAAAATGTTATTTAAACTATTACATTTTCTTTTTGTTAACACAGATATTATCAAATACTTTAATAACTTTGCATACTTCAAGAGTTACTTTGGAGATGTGGTTGTATGGACGCTACTTATTATCATATTTGGTGGTCGTGCAGAGAGATAAAAGAATTTTGGATTAAGATATGGTGGAATATCCAGAGAATTTTTAGAAGGAGGGTAAAATTTACTCCGCAGTTATTTTTGTTGGGTATAGTTACTGATTGTGATACAAAGGAGGTTATATTGATGTTAAATTTGATTACAGCCGCGAGGCTGTTAGTGGGACAATATTGGAAGAAGGAATCTTTGCCTACATTGCAGGAATGGTTTCTTAAAGTGTCTTATTTGGCGGAAATGGCAAAGATTTCGGCTTTTTTAAAGGAACAAACGCAAGAGAAATTTCTTGCTGTTTGGGATAAATGGATAAAATTTATACAATTTAAATTGGATATAAAAAAATATTATATAGCTTTTTCATAATTTTTATTTTTATATATACACATATATATCTTAATGTTATATTTTCTTTTTTTTTCATAATTATAATTTTTAACTGTTTTTTAATTAAGCCTATATTCTGCTCTGGGAAGTTCAGGGGGGGGAAGGGGGGGTGTTTGGGTGGGGGTTGGGGAAGGGGGGTTTTGTTGTGTAATGTTTAGTTTTTTCTTTGTATATGTTGTTTTTTGTTTTTGTATTGTTGTGTTCTTTTTGTAAAACTTATAAAACTTTTTAATAAAAAAAAGAGTTACTTAAGATATATGTTAAGTTATTAATATATATTAAGTCATATATATGTTTTCTGAGGTTTTTGCGGGTGTTTTTATGTAGGTCTTTGATTATTCGGATTTTCTCCCGCGTAAAATTGGAAGTGTCTTGGCAATGTTTCAATGAAGTCCCATTCGTCATCTTCAGGCTGGTGTTTTCGGCTTCGTGCTTCTAGGAGCACGAAGCCAAAAACACCAGCCTGAAGATGACGAATGGGATTCTCTGGATAGTTTATCAAGTAGTTATAAGCCTCCCTTTTTGCTTGTAAAGTTGCCTCAGTAGTCTTTGACCAAAGAGGGAGTCAAGATGGAGGAGCAAATTATTAGAGATATATTTGAAAATTCTCTAAATAAAATCCACCAGTTCATTGATCAGCTGTGCTCATCAAGGATGAGCATAGCTGAGCAATGAACTGGTGGATTTTATAACTGGTGTTATATATATATAACTGTTTCGCAGTTGCGACTTGAGCCTGCTTAACGCCCCTAGTTGGGGGCTGCAAGGCAAGAGATTGTAAAAAGTAAAACTGCAGTATAGCAGTTAAAAAATGTCAAGGTGTAATCAATTAGACATCTGTCTGAAAAACTTCCTGCATATACTCCCTTGACTCAGCTGGCAAAGAGGGAGGAGAGCCTGTGGCTTGGTGGTTAAATCACTGCCTAGTATGTAAACTGACCAGGTTCGAATCCCATAAAGGGTGTGGCCAACTGACGAGAGCAGAATGAGCTTGAAATGGCCATCTTAGTCTCCCAATTTAATTCTTTAATTGTTTGTTAGAAAAAGAAATTTGTAAATATATATATCACAAAATAAATTAATTACAATCACCAGGAAAATCCAAGCAGGAAATTTTTTAATAAAAACCAAGCTTTCATCGGTAACTTCCAACATCGTCAGGGTTAGAGCTAGTTAGTGGGAAAAGCTTATATAAGATTACCAAGCGTTTGCATCTGGCTTCTGGACCGCGTCATCAGTCCCAGCTGATTAGATTGTGTCCTAAAGGTATATTTGACACCAGCATCCAGCCCTCTCCTATTTCTCCTTGTACACTCCCATTCACTCCCTCGTCACTGATTCTTGGGTTGAGTGGGATCCTTCCCCCGCATTATATATATTATAATGTGACATGATAGTAGTATTTATATTTATATAAAGCTGCAAGTTTGTCTAAGCATCAATATGACTTCATTTGGACACCTGCGCAATTCCCTGACACTCCCTTTCCTACCCTTTGAGCATAAGAACCTGAATTCCACATAGACTCCTCCAGAGGGCGCACGCTAACAAGCCCTTCCCTAATGGGCCACTGGAGAGCTAAAGTCACGGCTACTTTTTCAGAGGAGGCTGAGAAGGAAGTGACGGCTGTGAACCTTGCAACTCTAGGACGCCATATTCTCTCTCTTTAACCCCTGGAGCTCCGCGGGAGGCGAAGAGTTGGCGGGAGAGCCTCGCGGGGGAAAAGATTCACACCTGTCTTAGGTGGGGAGGTGAGCTCTTCCCGTGCTAAGGGAGGAGGGGGAGACCCGTGCCCAGCTCTCCTCTGGGCCCGGTTCCGGGTCCCATGTTCCCCAGCCGCCCTCTCCATGCAGGGGGAAGCGGAGCTGTAGAGAAGCAGCAAAAGAACCGGGGATCCCGGGAAGGCGGCGGGGTTCCTGGGTTGCCTTCCCGCCCCGTATCCGGGGAAGAAGAGCCCGAGTGGGGGGAGTGAGAGGAGGGCCGTCCTGGCGGAGGTCCAGCAGAAGAGGAGAGAAGCTGAGCGTGGAAGCAGGATTGCGTGAACTTGTTTGCATGTCCCCAGAAGAAGGGAAAGGGAGCATCCACAGCCAGGGTCATTTCCTGGCATTTCATTGGCAGGTTGTGTAAATCCTTCTTGGAGGGGGGATGCAGAGGGCAGGTTTTTAAAAGGAAGCTTTTTCTTGTGACCAAGAGAAATATAAAGTGCTCCAAAATGCACGCCCCCCCCTCCCGAAAGAACCCTATCTGCTGAATGCCATTGCAATCATTGACCAGCTCAGAAAAATCTTTCCTTCCATGAGGATGACTGTTGTTCGGTGGTTAAATCCTCCACTTTCTAAGTCTTGAAAGTCATTTTCTTTTTCCATCTCAGGTACACAAATTGGAAGTGATTTCTACATCTTTGCATATACACAAGATTATTTCTTAGCTAAAGGCAGGCGGCAACAGAATTTCAAGAAGCAGACTTATGAATGAAATGTCTTTAGGAGATCCAGAAGATTTCTTGTACCCATTTGGAGTTGCCTTACAGGACAGAGGCAGGATGGAGACAGAACTTTTAGCAAGTGAAGCGACTGGAAAAAATCTTTCGGTTGTTCAGCCTGGCAGCTGTGGAGAGATCTGGGCAAGAAGCGGGCAGAAGATCCCGGAGAAGGAACCCATCCTCCATTCAGAAGTTCAGCCCTGCAGCTTCAGGAGCATCCAATACCAGGAGGCTGAGGGCCCCCGAGGACTTTGCAGCCGACTCCATGACATTTGTAGGCGATGGCTGAGACCAGAAAAGCACACCAAAATGCAGATGCTTGATCTGGTTGTTCTGGAGCAGCTGCTGATCCTTCTGCCCCCCCTCCCCCCAGATGGAGAGCTCAGTGCGGAGACCAGCTCCCAGGCGGTGGCTCTGTTGGAAGCCTTTGTTTTGAGTCAGGTGGAGGAACAAAAGGAGCAGATCAAGTCCCAGGTGGGAACCCAAAAGGGGAAATAAAGAATGTGTTTGAATTCTTCACCCCTCCCTCTGAGATTTCTCTGGCATTTAAATTAAATGGAGACCTTTTCCTAATTCTTGTAGGACATTGCTCCATTTGTGTCTTATTCAGCCTCACTGATGGATATTGGGGATTTTCAGGTTTGCATTCAGAGAACAAGAATCAACTTAATGTTCTGGAGCAGTCCCCAACCTTTTGGGCACCAGGGACCAGTTCCGTGGTTTTTCCGCGGACCAGAGGGGGCATGGTCTTGTGGGCTGCCTGCATCCCATGAATGGGGCTTTGTTTGTGCGGACCGGTTACTGACATGCCGTGGCCCGGTACTGGTCCACAGACCGGCGGTTGGGGACCCCTGTTCTGGAGTGTTCATTAAATCATTGAACTTACAACTCAAGTAAGAGAAGCGTAATAAAAAATAAAGCTATCGTGGTGGGAGCATCTGTTAAGTAGAGAGTGATCATTTTAGAAATTCCTTGACATGTAATTGTGCCAGACTGCTCAATAATAACTGAAATAATCACATTAGCACAATACCATTTCAAGAAGGCTTTTCATTAAGGTTTTTAATGAAATGCTAAATGGACTGGAGTCCCTGAGAAGTGGCCTTTCAAGGGCCATCTGCCAGTTTATTCTCTCCAGATGCAGAAAGTCTAGATAGACAGACAGATGGACAGATAGATCAATCCAGAAGGAAGCTGGGGTTCCTTTCACTGAATGGCACTGAAAATGTATATCTGTGCTTGCAATGATTTAAACAATAAAACAGATCTTGTAAATTACCCTGGTCTTATTCTGTTGTGTTTTTCCTTGTTCAGGAGGGCCATGTGTCCTTTGAAGAGGTGACTGTATATTTCTCTGAGGAGGAGTGGTCTCGACTGGATCCTGACCAAAAAACGCTGCATTGGGAAGTCATGGTGGAAAATCATAGGAATGTGGCCTCTCTGGGTAAGGCCTTGCTACTGTCTACCCAGAATATTTGGGAAGACGTTCTGTAATTAGATGATATCAGCTGTGTCTTTTTCATTATAATTGTATCAAATTTATAGGACCAAAAACAATACAAGTTTTGAAGAGGAAATGAAGGTAGAGTAAGGTGATAAATGAATTTTTAAAAAAGTATAATAAAATGCAAAAAGGAAACAGAAGCACAGAAAAAGTAAGAAATGTTAAAATTTAGCTTCTTTCTCTAAGTTTACATAATAGTTTTCTCTTACATAATGGTTCCTTTCCAATCTTCAAACATAGATCAGAAGTTCATTTTTTTCTTTTTTTTAGCAAGAAGTCCATCAGGGGTTTCCAATCATTAATCAATATACGGTGTTTCCTCTAATCAAAGAGATCATTTAGTCATCTTTGATAATTCTGTCATCTCCATCAACCATCCACCATTGTAGTTATAGTAGAGTCCTTCCAGCTTTGGCATTATAATAGTCTCACTGAAGTTATCATATGAAGTCAGAAGCAATCTTCTATGGCTGTTTTCCAGCTGCCTGTTCGTTAGCACTAACAAAGTGTTCTGATTTCAGTTGGATATTTATCTTTAAAGTTCTCTGTATTTGAATCCAAAATTTTCTGCCTTTTTTACCTGTCCACCAAAACGTGACAGTCTTGATGTTGCCCACATTTACAGTATAAGTGTCAGGTACCTTTATACACTTCTGAAATTTTTTGTATTACATCAGTTTATAAAAGTTGCCTTTTAGGTTGTAACATAATGTAAATTTCACTCCTTTCAACCACATATTTTGTTACATCTGTATATTTTGAAAAACTTCTTTGTCGATTTTATCATACATTCTTTAACTGTTTATAGGTTTTAGCAATTACATGTTCATCCTTTCTACACAACCAAGATTCAAATTCTGTCTTAGGTTGTTGAATACCATAGGTCCTTTTATCTACCTTGAATCTTTCTGATGACAGTTTGAAAACCAGCGAAAACTATATCCTTCTGCCATCAATTGCTCTCTTGATTTCATTTGATATCTCCCTTGCTCAAGTTCTAATGGCTCTTGACATGTTATTCATTATCTTTGCTGACTGCTTCTCTTCTGTAAAATGCTTATTATGTTGAGAGCAGTAATGGCACAGTCTGGATTTGCATCTGTTCCATATTCTCAATATGGCACTTCTAAGATCATTGTTTTAAAAATCAACATTACCCAACACCCATGCCATCCAAATCTTAGCTCATGCTTTTTAAATTCTAAAATTCTTTTATTGCTCAGCAACCCACATTCTTTCATCGAAAGCACACACCAGGTCTTCTTTCCTTTGCATCTTGGAGAATTTGAGAATTTGGCTTTTTTCCTTGCCATAAAAATCTATGTCTATTATTCTGCCACTGTTTAATCTTTTGGCTTCCTTGGGCTGCATTAAGTGAAGAGAAATTGTCTTGGTCCACCTATAAAATATATAATTAATGTATATAAATAACAAACTTTTTAAAAAATATTTTTATATCTTATGGGCCGCATTACTAGCTCTCCACGCCCACATGTGGCCTGCGAGGTGGAAGTTGGACCTATCTGGTTTAAATGACACATCAGTTGTCTAAAAAGGTATTTGAAACAGAAATATTATTCTAGGCCAACATTAATTTTTATCATGGAAATTCTTTCTAACAATGACGTACGCATTTTCTCCTAGCTTAACATATCCCTCTTTTACTCCACGTTTTAAAAAAATTGTTTTGAAATAACACACAGTTCATGGGGAGAGGGTCCTTGATGCTCTCTGAGCTTGGTTGTTTTCTTGCAGATGTTTCATTATCCATACTAGATAACATCATCAGCACTAGTATTACAACACCGAGGTATAAATATTCTCCTTTATCAGTTCATATTGGTCATAATAATACTGAACTTGCTGATTTTAATTTCTCAGTTTTAAAACCAATTTTTCCCATCAATTTTATTTCATCTTCCATTTTTGTCTTTTTTGTTAACAGCATCTTTAAATTAAAGCTCATTAAAATGCCAAATTCCTTAAATTTTTCCATATTGGTATTTCTATTCCCTCAAGAGGATCTCCCAAATTCAACACGCAGCATGAAAAAAAGGGCATCCTTATGTTTTGTTTTTGTGTTTTACAAGGATTGTTAAATTTTGTGCTTTATGCAAAGATTAGATCGATTTTATCCATTTAAGGAAATTTTCTTCAAAGGTCATGTCTTCCAAAAATTTAAATCAACACAGTCCAGTTCAAATTCTCAAACGCCTTCGGCGCATCTAAGAAGATTGGTGCAGCTTGTTTTTAATTATGTTCAAACTTCCTGCAATTTGAACTTTCCCCCCTAACTTATTATCATTTTTATTTCTCCTTTCTTTGAAGATAATAATGGACAAGAAAATGAAAATTCCCAAGAACCATTCCGAGGGATGACTCGTGGAGACAGACTGGAGAAGCCTGCAAATCAAATGGTAGTAGAGAGACATGAGAGAAACCAGTCAAATAATTGGAATCGGGAAAGTTCTTCCATTGATGCTCCAATGCAGGACTTTCTTGCCCAACAAGGAAAAATAAAGAAAAAATGCATTACGAAAAACGTAAAACTGTTCAAAGACAAATTAGATGTGAATGAACACGATCCAACCCAAACCAAAGGAGAAAGTAAAATATGCAGAGGCAATGGAAAAAAATTGACTCTTTCTTGTGAAAAGGAGTCCTTTACATCTCAGAAAAGGATACATGTAGGAGAGAAGCCGTATACATGTTTGGAATGTGGAAAGAGCTTCAGAAGAAGCAGTCATCTTACTTCCCATAACTGGATCCACACAGGGGAGAGGCCATATAACTGTATGCAGTGTGGAAAGGGCTTCAGTGAAAGGAGTTCTTTTATTTCCCATAAAAGGATCCACACAGGGGAGAAGCCATATAAATGCCCTGAATGTGGAAAGGGCTTTATTAAGAGCAGTCATCTTACCTCCCATAAAAGAGTCCACACAGAGGAGAAGCCGTATAAGTGCACAGAGTGTGGAAAGAGTTTCAGAGAGAGCGGTTCCCTTACATGTCATAAAAGGATCCACACAGGAGAGAAGCCATATCAATGCATGGAGTGTGGGAAGAGCTTTATTCAGAGCAGTCAACTTACTTCGCATAAAAGGAAACACACAGGGGAGAAGCCATATCAGTGCATGGAGTGTGGGAAGAGCTTTACTAAGAACAGTAGTCTTACTTCCCATAAAAGGATCCACACAGGGGTGAAGCCATATAAATGCCCTGAATGTGGAAAGGGCTTTATTAAGAGCAGTCATCTTACCTCCCATAAACGAATCCATACAGAGGAGAAGCCGTATAAGTGCACAGAGTGTGGAAAGAGTTTCAGAGAGAACCGTTCCCTTACATGTCATAAAAGGATCCACACAGGAGAGAAGCCATATCAATGCATCGAGTGTGGCAAGACCTTTATTCAGAACAGTAGTCTTACTTCCCATAAAAGGATCCATACAGGAGAGAAGCCCTATAAATGCATGGAGTGTGGAAAGAGCTTCACTTTTAGTCATTCTCTTACTATGCATTACTGGATCCATACAGGGGAGAAGCCATATAAGTGCACAAAGTGTGGAAAGAGCTTCCGTGGAAATTCGTCTCTTACTGTTCATAAAAGGATCCACACAGGAGAGAGGCCCTATAAATGCATTGAATGTGGAAAGAGCTTCCCTAATAGCGGTGACTTTGTTTTCCATAAAAAGATCCACACGGGGGAGAAGCCACATAAATGCATGGAGTGTGGGAAGAGCTTTATTAAGAACTCCCAACTTATTTACCATAGTAGGATACATACCGGGGAGAAGCCTTTTAAATGCATGGAATGTGGAAAGAGTTTTTCTATGAACAGTTATCTTAATACCCATAAAAAGATCCACATAGGGGAGAAGCCTTATAAGTGTATGCTGTGTGGAAAATGTTTTATGACAAGCAGTAATTTTAACTCTCATAAAAGGATCCACAAACTGTAGAAGCCATACAAGTCTGTGAAATATGGGAAAATTTCAAGAGAACCAATGACCGAATCTTCCATATACGGGTACATTTGGGTGAGAATCTGTTTCATGTTCCATATACATGTTTAATGTTTAAATGTTCGGTTTAGTTTTTGAAATATATGCATTTCCTAATTACATTTACTGAATTAGGAAAGGGTTTTTTTCAGTCTTACCTTCACAATGTGAAGCCCAAGAGAGATGAATTTACTAATGGAAACCAAATTCTAGGCATGTGATGTTTCAATTATGAACCGTGGATTTTTGTAGCTACTGTCATTTGAAGGTCACCAATGCCATTTCAGATAAATAAGGGAACATATTTTTTTCTTCATGTTTATCCCCTTTTGGATTGGATCATAATAAAGCACAAATCCCCAATAAAATTTTAATTTTAATTTTTGAGAGCAAGCATAGGGTTTATTTAGCAAAATATCATTCCACGCATGCTATGGGAAAGGCTTAATTCAGGAAAGACTTGCAAAAGTTATAGCTAAATATAAATGACCAAAGTAAGTGTGATACTAAAGAAGATATTTTATGAATAGAGCCGTTTTAGTAGCAATTGGTTTGCTGTTAAACTTTGTATAGCTGTCAGTAGAAATTATATAATGAATTGTAAGATGTTGAAATGGGAAATGTCTAAATGACAAGAATGTTCAAAAATTTAACATCTGGTGACAGTGCAACATCAGATCCTCTAACTCAGGGGTGTCAAACTGCTGGCCCACGGCCCGGACGCGTCACACGGAAGCCTCGCCCACCCCATTGCCGGCAATGGGAAAACCGTCTCGATACATCACATGACATCAAGTGACGTCGCAAGTTTGACATGTCTGCTCTAACTTATACTTAATGGTACAAAAACCCCACTGGATTTGCAATTTCCAGCTCAGTCTATTCAGTTTGGGCAAGGGACTCTTCTGAGAATTATTAAGTATAAAGCAGGAAAATTATTTTTCTAGGAGGGATGTGATCAGGCAGATATTTAATAGGTGTTGCTTCCACAAGAAGCGGAAGGAGCTGCATTTCCCTGATGCATCTCTTCAAGACTAAATTTCTGAAATCTTTCTTCCTCTATAACAGAAATTAGAATGGTAATTTCCTCTGAAGTGTGAGGATAGTAAAAAAATAATCCAACTTTTCAATCCACGGTGCAAAACATCTTAGTAAACCAATATGAATGCAGAAGCAGGGAACTTTTTTCACTCAGGATGTGAGAGATTAATCACATAGATAATAATTCAAGCATGAAGAAAGTTTTAGAATGAAGTTTTCCTCTCTCACAAAAAGGAGCCAGAATGATAAGAAGCACTTGAAATGCATATGCAAAAGACTGCCCAAGAATTAGACCATATTTTACTTTTCTTTGGTGTTACAATGGCAAGACACAAATTGTGTTTCCCAGAGAAGCTCCTGGTCCTCGTCTTCTGACTGCCTGGCTTTTTCTGAGAGGATTTGGGCCCCTTTTGAGACCTTCTCAGGGCAGCTGTTCTTGAGGGAAGTGAGTTTAAATCCACCAGGGAGATCTTTTTCTCCACAGAGGGTTCCTGGACGATGGAGAAACCGAAGCCTTTCCTCCTACCTTTCCTCCTACTCCCATGCCCATCATCCTTTCCCTCTCCCTCCCCTCAGAAGCTCATTCTCTTTCCCGCCCGTTCGGAGAATCCTGGCATCTCGGGCAGAGTCCACCAGGTGGCTCTGTCAGCCTAAGGAGAAAACAGAGCATGCGCAGGACACTTCAGCCAGAGTTGTTGCCCGGGGCGTCCGTGGGAAGAGGCTGTTCTCTCTGTTCTCCTCCCTCCGGTGAGAGGCTTTGTGGTAGGCTTAGAGGCTGCGTGGAATTCTTGCGGAGACGCGGGTCCTGACGAGACTCCTGAGTTCCGTGAGTGGCGGCTCTGCCCATGCAAAGGGCTCCCGCGGTGGAAGGGAGCGTGGAGACGGGCGAAGTCTTCCCCCGGAGTGGGAGTCCGCAGTCAGACAACACAGTTATTATAATATAAAGAAGACCTCAATCATTCCTGTACACTCCCTTATTCCCTCCTTCAGAACATCACATTAGCGTACATGAAATTTGCCCCTGAGGAAAACACTGAGTACAAAAGCAAGTTAGCAATACTTAGGCAAGGCTACACAATTTGTTTCTTTTTCTGGTTTTAGTGCACAAAGCCAAAAACACCAGCCTGAAGATGACGAATGGGACTTCGTGGAAACATCACCAAGACACTTCCAATTTTCCGCAGGAGAAAACCCAAATAACCAAAGACCTACAGATATATATATCTGTAGGTATATTTGCATCCGGCTTCTGGCTGTGTCATCAGTCCCAGCTGATTAGATTGTATCCTAAATGTATCTTTGACACCAGCATCCAGCCCTCTCCTATTCCTCCTTTGTACACTCCCATTCACTCCCTTGTCACTGATTCTTGGGTTGAGTGGGATCCTTCCCCCGCATTATATATATTATAATGTGACATGATAGCAGTATTTATATTTATATGAAGCTGCAAGTTTGTCTAAGCATCTATATGACTTCACTTGGACACGTGCGCAATTCCCTGACACTCCCTTTCCTACCCTTTGAGCATAAGAACCTGAATTCCACATAGACTCCTCTAGAGGGCGCGCTCTAACAAGCCCTTCCCCAATGGGCCACTGGAGGGCGAAAGTCACGGCTACTTTTCCAGAGGAAGCTGCGAAGGAAGTGACGGCACTGAACCTTGCCACTCTAGGATGCCATACTCTCTCTCCTTAACCCCTGGAGCTCCGCGGGAGACGAAGAGTTGGCGGGAGAGTCTCGCGGGGGAAGAGATTCACACTTGTCTTAGGTGGGGAGGTGGGCTCTTCCCGTGCTAAGGGAGGAGGAGGAGCTCTCCTCTGGGTCCGGTCCCGGGTCCCATGTTCCCCAGCCGCCCTCTCCATGCAGGGGGAAGCGGAGCTACAGAGCAGCAGCAGAAGAACCGGGGATCCCGGGAAGGCGGCGGGAATCCTGAGTTGCCTTCCCGTCCCGTATCCGGGGAAGAAGAGCCCGAGTGGGGGGAGGGGGAGGAGGGCCGTCCTGGCGGAGGTCCAGCAGAAGAGGAGAGAAGCTGGGCGTGGAAGCAGGATTGTGTGAACTTGCTTGCGTGTCCCCAGAAGAAGGGAAAGGGAGCATCCACAGCCAGGGTCATTTCCTGGCATTTCATTGGCAGGTTGTGTAAATCTTTCTTGGAGGGGGATGCGGAGGGCAGGTTTTTAAAAGGAAGCTTTTTCTTGTGACCAAGAGAAATATAAAGTGCTCCAAAATGCACGCCCCCCCCTCCCGAAAGAACGCTATCTGCTGAATGCCATTGCAATCATTGACCAGCTCAGAAAAACCTTTCCTTCTATGGGGATGACTGTTGTTCGGTGGTTAAATCCTCCACTTTCTAAATCTTGAAACTCATTTTCTTTTTCCATCTCAGGTACACAAATTGGAAGTGATTTCTACATCTTTGCATATACACAAGATTATTTCTTAGCTAAAGGCTGGCGGCAACAGAATTTCAAGAAGCAGACTTATGAATGAAATGTCTTTAGGAGATCCAGAAGATTCCTTGTACCCATCTGGAGTTGCCTTACAGGACAGAGACAGGATGGAGACAGAACTTTTAGCAAGTGAAGCGACTGGAAAAAATCCTTCGACTGGAAAAAATCCTTCAGTTGTTCAGCCCTGCAGCTTCAGGAGCATCCAATACCAGGAGGCTGAGGGCCCCCGAGGACTTTGCAGCCGACTCCATGACATTTGTAGGCGATGGCTGAGACCAGAAAAGCACACCAAAATGCAGATGCTTGATCTGGTTGTTCTGGAGCAGCTGCTGATCCTTCTGCCCCCGGAGATGGAGAGCTGGGTGCGGGAGTGTGAAGCAAAGACCAGCTCCCAGGCGGTGGCTCTGTTGGAAGCCTTTGTTTTGAGTCAGGTGGAGGAACAAAAGGAGCACATCAAGTCGCAGGTGGGAGCCCAAAAGGGGAAATAAAGAATGTGTTTGAATTCTTCACCTCTTCCTCTGATACCTCTCTGGCATTTAAATTAAATGGAGACCTTTTCCTAATTCTTGTAGGACATTGCTCCATTTGTGTCTTATTCAGCCTCACTGATGGATATTGGGGATTTTCAGGTTTGCATTCAGAGAACAAGAATCAACTTAATGTTCTGGAGCAGTCCCCAACCTTTTGGGCACCAGGGACCAGTTCCGTGGTTTTTCCGCGGACCAGAGGGGGCATGGTTTTGTGGGCTGCCTGCATCCCATGAATGCGGCTTTGTTTGTGCGGACCGGTTACTGACATGCCGTGGCCCGGTACTGGTCCACAGACCGGCGGTTGGGGACCCCTGTTCTGGAGTGTTCATTAAATCTTTTTTTTCTCTCTCCTTTCTCCTATTTCAAGTCTGTTGTGAAGATCATAGGTCCCGAGGGAAGACGGAATCCATCAAATCCTCTTCAGGAGATGATTTGGAGGAGGATCTCCCAGGAAGAACCAAGTCAGGATACTTCAGGAGGTAATTGAAGGTTCTCTCATTCCCTAGAGAAATCCCAGCTGACTCATTTTCTCTTCCATCTTCTCTTCTGTAGAATATCTAGTCCTATTTTGTTAATTTTGGATGTTAAAATTCTGTCTCCCATGCAGTGAAAAATAGAATGAAGATAACGCCTGCTTCTTATGCTGGAACTGAAACAATCATTGAACTTACAACTCAAGTAAGAGAAGCGTAATAAAAAATAAAGCTATCGTGGTGGGAGCATCTGTTAAGTAGAGAGTGATCATTTTAGAAATTCCTTGACATGCAATTGTGCCAGACTGCTCATTAATAACTGGAATAATCACATTAGCACAATACCATTTCAAGAAGGCTTTTCATTATGGTTTTTAATGAAATGCTAAATGGACTGGAGTCCCTGAGAAGTGGCCTTTCCAAGGCCCATCTGCCAGTTTATTCTCTCCAGATGCAGAAAGTCTAGATAGACAGACAGATGGACAGATAGATCAATCCGGAAGGAAGCTGGGGTTCCTTTCACTGAATGGCACTGAAAATGTATATCTGTGCTTGCAATGATTTAAACAATAAAACAGATCTTGTAAATTACCCTGGTCTTATTCTGTTGTGTTTTTCCTTGTTCAGGAGGGCCATGTGTCCTTTGAAGAGGTGGCTGTATATTTCTCTGAGGAGGAGTGGTCTCGACTGGATCCTGACCAAAAAATGCTGCATTGGGAAGTCATGGTGGAAAATCATAGGAATGTGGCCTCTCTGGGTAAGGCCTTGCTACTGTCTACCCAGAATATTTGGGAAGACGTTCTGTAATTAGATGATATCAGCTGTGTCTTTTTCATTATAATTGTATCAAATTTATAGGACCAAAAACAATACAAGTTTTGAAGAGGAAATGAAGGTAGAGTAAGGTGATAAATGAATTTTTAAAAAAGTATAATAAAATGCAAAAAGGAAACAGAAGCACAGAAAAAGTAAGAAATGTTAAAATTTAGCTTCTTTCTCTAAGTTTACATAATAGTTTTCTCTTACATAATGGTTCCTTTCAATCTCCAAACATATATCAGAAGTTCATTTTTTTCTTTTTTTTAGCAAGAAGTCCATCAGGGGTTTCCAGTCATTAATCAATATACGGTGTTTCCTCTAATCAAAGAGGTCATTTAGTCATCTTTGATAATTCTGTCATCTCCATCAACCGTCCACCGTTGTAGTTATAGTAGAGTCCTTCCAGCTTTGGCATTATAATAAGTCTCACTGAAGGTATCATATGAAGTCAGAAGCAATCTTCTATGGCTGTTTTCCAGCTGCCTGTTCGTTAGCACTAACAAAGTGTTCTGATTTCAGTTGGATATTTATCTTTAAAGTTCTCTGTATTTGAATCCAAAATTTTCTGCCTTTTTTACCTGTCCACCAAAACGTGACAGTCTTGATGTTGCCCACATTTACAGTATAAGTGTCAGGTACCTTTATACACTTCTGAAATTTTTTGTATTACATCAGTTTATAAAAGTTGCCTTTTAGGTTGTAACATAATGTAAATTTCACTCCTTTCAACCACATATTTTGTTACATCTGTATATTTTGAAAAACTTCTTTGTCGATTTTATCATACATTCTTTAACTGTTTATAGGTTTTAGCAATTACATGTTCATCCTTTCTACACAACCAAGATTCAAATTCTGTCTTAGGTTGTTGAATACCATAGGTCCTTTTATCTACCTTGAATCTTTCTGATGACAGTTTGAAAACCAGCGAAAACTATATCCTTCTGCCATCAATTGCTCTCTTGATTTCATTTGATATCTCCCTTGCTCAAGTTCTAATGGCTCTTGACATGTTATTCATTATCTTTGCTGACTGCTTCTCTTCTGTAAAATGCTTATTATGTTGAGAGCAGTAATGGCACAGTCTGGATTTGCATCTGTTCCATATTCTCAATATGGCACTTCTAAGATCATTGTTTTAAAAATCAACATTACCCAACACCCATGCCATCCAAATCTTAGCTCATGCTTTTTAAATTCTAAAATTCTTTTATTGCTCAGCAACCCACATTCTTTCATCGAAAGCACACACCAGGTCTTCTTTCCTTTGCATCTTGGAGAATTTGAGAATTTGGCTTTTTTCCTTGCCATAAAAATCTATGTCTATTATTCTGCCACTGTTTAATCTTTTGGCTTCCCTGGGCTGCATTAAGTGAAGAGAAATTGTCTTGGTCCACCTATAAAATATATAATTAATGTATATAAATAACAAACTTTTTAAAAAATGTTTTTATATCTTATGGGCCGCATTACTAGCTGTCCACGCCCACATGTGGCCTGCGAGGTGGAAGTTGGATCTATCTGGTTTAAATGACACATCAGTTGTCTAAAAAGGTATTTGAAACAGAAATATTATTCTAGGCCAACATTAATTTTTATCATGGAAATTCTTTCTAACAATGACGTACGCATTTTCTCCTAGCTTAACATATCCCTCTTTTACTCCACGTTTTAAAAGAATTGTTTTGAAATAACACACAGTTCATGGGGAGAGAGTCCTTGATGCTCTCTGAGCTTGGTTGTTTTCTTGCAGATGTTTCATTATCCATACTAGATAACATCATCAGCACTAGTATTACAACACCGAGGTACAAATATTCTCCTTTATCAGTTCATATTGGTCATAATAATACTGAACTGCTGATTTTAATTTCTCAGTTTTAAAACCAATTTTTTCCCATCAATTTTATTTCATCTTCCATTTTTGTCTTTTTTGTTAACAGCATCTTTAAATTATTAAAGCTCATTAAAATGCCAAATTCCTTAAACTTTTCCATATTGGTATTTCTATTCCCTCAAGAGGATCTCCCAAATTCAACACGCAGCATGAAAAAAAGGGCATCCTTATGTTTTGTTTTTGTGTTTTACAAGGATTGTTAAATTTTGTGCTTTATGCAAAGATTAGATCGATTTTACCCATTTAAGGAAATTCTCTTCAAAGGACATGTCTTCTGAAAATTTAAATCAACACAGTCCAGTTCAAATTCTCAAACGCCTTCGCCGCATCTAAGAAGATTGGTGCAGCTTCTTTTTAATTATGTTCAAACTTCCTGCAATTTGAACTTTCCCTCCTAACTTATTATCATTTTTATTTCTCCTTTCTTTGAAGATAATAATGGACAAGAAAATGAAAATTCCCAAGAACCATTCCGAGGGATGACTCGTGGAGACAGACTGGAGAAGCCTGCAAATCAAATGGTAGTAGAGAGACATGAGAGAAACCAGTCAAATAATTGGAATCGGGAAAGTTCTTCCATTGATGCTCCAATGCAGGACTTTCTTGCCCAACAAGGAAAAATAAAGAAAAAATGTATTACGAAAAACGTAAAACTGTTCAAAGACAAATTAGATGTGAATGAACACGATCCAACCCAAACCAAAGGAGAAAGTAAAATATGCAGAGGCAATGGAAAAAAATTGACTCTTTCTTGTGAAAAGGAGTCCTTTACATCTCAGAAAAGGATCCATGTAGGAGAGAAGCCGTATACATGTTTGGAATGTGGAAAGAGCTTCAGAAGAAGCAGTCATCTTACTTCCCATAACTGGATCCACACAGGGGAGAGGCCTTATAACTGTATGCAGTGTGGAAAGGGCTTCAGTCAAAGGAGTTCTTTTATTTCCCATACCAGGATCCACACAGGGGAGAAGCCATATAAATGCCCTGAATGTGGAAAGGGCTTTATTAAGAGCAGTCATCTTACCTCCCATAAAAGAGTCCACACAGAGGAGAAGCCGTATAAGTGCACGGAGTGTGGAAAGAGTTTCAGAGAGAGCGGTTCCCTTACATGTCATAAAAAGATCCACACAGGAGAGAAGCCATATCAATGCATGGAGTGTGGGAAGAGCTTTATTCAGAGCAGTCAACTTACTTCGCATAAAAGGAAACACACAGGGGAGAAGCCATATCAGTGCATGGAGTGTGGGAAGAGCTTTACTAAAAACAGTAGTCTTACTTCCCATAAAAGGATCCACACAGGGGAGAAGCCATATAAATGCCCTGAATGTGGAAAGGGCTTTATTAAGAGCAGTCATCTTACCTCCCATAAACGAATCCATACAGAGGAGAAGCCGTATAAGTGCACAGAGTGTGGAAAGAGTTTCAGAGCGAACCGTTCCCTTACATGTCACAAAAGGATCCACACAGGAGAGAAGCCATATCAATGCATCGAGTGTGGCAAGACCTTTATTCAGAACAGTAGTCTTACTTCCCATAAAAGGATCCACACAGGAGAGAAGCCCTATAAATGCATGGAGTGTGGAAAGAGCTTCATTTTTAGTCATTCTCTTACTATGCATTACTGGATCCATACAGGGGAGAAGCCATATAAGTGCACAAAGTGTGGAAAGAGCTTCCGTAGAAATTCGTCTCTTACTGTTCATAAAAGGATCCACACAGGAGAGAGGCCCTATAAATGCATTGAATGTGGAAAGAGCTTCCCTAAGAGCGGTGACCTTTTTTTCCATAAAAAGATCCACACGGGGGAGAAGCCACATAAATGCATGGAGTGTGGGAAGAGCTTTATTAAGAACTCCCAACTTATTTACCATAGTAGGATACATACCGGGGAGAAGCCTTTTAAATGCATGGAATGTGGAAAGAGTTTTTCTATGAACAGTTATCTTAATACCCATAAAAAGATCCACATAGGGGAGAAGCCTTATAAGTGTATGGTGTGTGGAAAAGGTTTTATGACAAGCAGTAATTTTAACTCTCATAAAAGGATCCACAAACTGTAGAAGCCATACAAGTCTGTGAAATATGGGAAAATTTCAAGAGAACCAATGACCATATACGGGTACATTTGGGTGAGAATCTGTTTCATGTTCCATATACATGTTTAATGTTTAAATGTTCGGTTTAGTTTTTGAAATATATGCATTTCCTAATTACATTTACTGAATTAGGAAAGGGTTTTTTTCAGTCTTACCTTCACAATGTGAAGCCCAAGAGAGATGAAGTTACTAATGGAAACCAAATTCTAGGCATGTGATGTTTTAATTATGAACCGTGGATTTTTGTAGCTACTGTCATTTGAAGGTCACCAATGCCATTTCAGATAAATAAGGGAACATATTTTTTTCTTCATGTTTATCCCCTTTTGGATTCGATCATAATAAAGCATAAATCCCCAATAAAATTTTAATTTTAATTTTTCAGAGCAAGCATAGGGCTTATTTAGTAAAATATCATTCCACGCATGCTATGGGAAAGGCTTAATTCAGGAAAGACTTGCAAAAGTTATAGCTAAATATAAATGACCAAAGTAAGTGTGATACTAAAGAAGATATTTTATGAATAGAGCCGTTTTAGTAGCAATTGGTTTTCTGTTAAATTTTGTATAGCTGTCAGTAGAAATTATATAATGAATTGTAAGATGATGAAATGGGAAATGTCTAAATGACAAGAATGTTCAAAAATTTAACATCTGGTGACAGTGCAACATCAGATCCTCTAACTCAGGGGTGTCAAACTGCCGGCCCACAGCCCGGATGCGTCACGCGGAAGCCTCGCCCAACCCATTGCCGGCAATGGGAAAACAGTCCCGATACATCACATGACATCAAGTGACGTCGCAAGTTTGACATGTCTGCTCTAACTTATACTTAATGGTACAAAAACCCCACTGGATTTGCAATCTCCAGCTCAGTCTATTCAGTTTGGGCAATGGATTCTTCTGAGAATTATTAAGTATTAAGCAGGAAAATTATTTTTCTAGGAGGGATGTGATCAGGCAGATATTTAATAGGTGTTGCTTCCACAAGAAGTGGAAGGAGCTGCATTTCCCTGATGCATCTCTTCAAGACTAAATTTCTGAAATCTTTCTTCCTCTATAACAGAAATTAGAATGGTAATTTCCTCTGGAGTGTGAGGATAGTAAAAAAATAATCCAACTTTTCAATCCACAGTGCAAAACATCTTAGTAAACCAATATGAATGCAGAAGCAGGGAACTTTTTTTCAGTCAGGATGTGAGAGATTAATCACGTAGATAATAATTCAAGCATGAAGAAAGTTTTAAAATGAAGTTTTCCTCTCACAAAAAGGAGCCAGAATGATAAGAAGCACTTGAAATGCATGTGCAAAAGACTGCCCAAGAATTAGACCATATTTTACTTTTCTGTGGTGCAATAATGGCAAGGCACAAATTGTGTTTTCCAGAGAAGCTCCTGGTCCTCGTCTTCTGACTGCCTGGCTTTTTCTGAGAGGATTTGGGCCCCTTTTGAGACTTTCTCAGGGCAGCTGTTCTTGAGGGAAGTGAGTTTAAATCCACCAGGGAGATCTTTTTCTCTACAGAGGGTTCCTGGACAGGAAGATGGAGAAGCTGCGGTCTCTGGAGACACTGACGCCTTTCCTCCTACCTTTCCTCCTAGTCCCATGCCCATCATCCTTTCCCTCTCCCTCCCCTCAGAAGTTCTTTCTCTTTGCCGCCCGTTTGGAGAATCCTGGCATCTCGGGCAGAGTCCACTAGGTGGTGCTGTCAGCCTAAGGAAAAAAGAAAGCGTATGCGGGACGCTTCAGCCAGAATTGTTGCCCGGGCCGTTCGTGGGAAGAGGCTGTTCTTTCTGTTCTCCCTCCGCAGAGAGGCTTTGCGGTGGGCGCAGAGGCTGCATGGGATTCTTGCAGAGATGCGGGTCCTGAATTCCGTGAGTGGCGGCTCTGCCCATGCAAAGGGGTCCCGCGCTGGAAGGGAGCGTGTGGAGACGGGCCAAGTCTTCCCCCAGAATGGGAGTCCACGGTCAAACAACACAGTTATTACAATATAAGGAAGATCTCAATCATTCCTGTACACTCCCTTATTCCCTCCTTCAGAACATCACATTAGTGTACATGTTTCCCACGCTTGCATGAAATTTGTCCCTGAGGGAAACACTGATTACAAAAGCGAGGTAACAATACTTAGGCAAGGCTACACAATTTGTTTCTTTTTCTGGTTTCAGTGCTTCTAGGAGCACGAAGCCAAAAACACCAGCCTGAAGACGACGAATGGGACTTCGTCAAAACATCGCTAAGACACTTCCAATTTTACTCAGGAGAAAACTCGAATAACCAAAGCCCTACATACAAACACCCGCGAAAACCTCAGAAAACATATATACACACACACACAGACACACATATATATAAATAAAGTTATTAAGTTTAAATCACTCCTTTCAGCTTGTCTTCATGGAGTAAAATCTTTTTCTTCTCTGGATAGTTTATCAAGTAGTTATAAGCCTCCCTTTTTATCAAGGATTTCTCAAGGATTTCTCAATTTTGTTACTGTCCTTTTAAGCGTTGCAGATTTTCTTGAAACTCTTCTTTCAGTTGTGTTGAGAGAATATGTTTAAACCATCATAATAAAAGTTGATGTCAGGTTTATATTTCAAAATTGCAGTTAACTCCTCTACATTTTCAGTTGCTTGTAAAGTTGCCTCAGTAGTCTTTGCAAGCATTTGCATCCGGCTTCTGGACTGTGTCATCAGTCCCAGCTGATTAGATTGTATCCTAAATGTATCTTTGACACCAGCATCCAGCCCTCTCCTATTCCTCCTTTGTACACTCCCATTCACTCCCTTGTCACTGATTCTTGGGTTGAGTAGGATCCTTCCCCCCATTATATATATTATAATGTGACATGATAGCAGTATTTATATTTATATGAAGCTGCAAGTTTGTCTAAGCATCTATATGACTTCACTTGGACACCTGCGCAATTCCCTGACACTCCCTTTTCTACCCTTTGAGCATAAGAACCTGAATTCCACATAGACTCCTCTAGAGGGTGCGCTCTAACAAGCCCTTCCTCAATGGGCCACTGGAGGGCGAAAGTCACGGCTACTTTTGCAGAGGAGGCTGCGAAGGAAGTGACGGCACTGAACCTTGCCACTCTAGGACGCCATACTCTCTCTCCTTAACCCCTGGAGCTCCGCGGGAGACGAAGAGTTGGCGGGAGAGTCTCGCGGGGGAAGAGATTCACACTTGTCTTAGGTGGGGAGGTGGGCTCTTCCCGTGCTAAGGGAGGAGGAGGAGCTCTCCTCTGGGTCCGGTCCCGGGTCCCATGTTCCCCAGCTGCCCTCTCCATGCAGGGGGAAGTGGAGCTACAGAGCAGCAGCAGAAGAACCGGGGATCCCGGGAAGGCGGCGGGAATCCTGAGTTGCCTTCCCGTCCCGTATCCGGGGAAGAAGAGCCCGAGTGGGGGGAGGGGGAGGAGGGCCGTCCTGGCGGAGGTCCAGCAGGAGAGGAGAGAAGCTGGGTGTGGAAGCAGGATTGTGTGAACTTGCTTGCGTGTCCCCAGAAGAAGGGAAAGGGAGCATCCACAGCCAGGGTCATTTCCTGGCATTTCATTGGCAGGTTGTGTAAATCTTTCTTGGAGGGGGATGCGGAGGGCAGGTTTTTAAAAGGAAGCTTTTTCTTGTGACCAAGAGAAATATAAAGTGCTCCAAAATGCACACCACGCCCCTCCCGAAAGAACGCTATCTGCTGAATGCCATTGCAATCATTGACCAGCTCAGAAAAACCTTTCCTTCTATGGGGATGACTGTTGTTCAGTGGTTAAATCCTCCACTTTCTAAATCTTGAAACTCATTTTCTTTTTCCATTTCAGGTACACAAATTGGAAGTGATTTCTACATCTTTGCATATACACAAGATTATTTCTTAGCTAAAGGCTGGCGGCAACAGAATTTCAAGAAGCAGACTTATGAATGAAATGTCTTTAGGAGATCCAGAAGATTCCTTGTACCCATCTGGAGTTGCCTTACAGGACAGAGACAGGATGGAGACAGAACTTTTAGCAAGTGAAGCGACTGGAAAAAATCCTTCGACTGGAAAAAATCCTTCAGTTGTTCAGCCCTGCAGCTTCAGGAGCATCCAATACCAGGAGGCTGAGGGCCCCCGAGGACTTTGCAGCCGACTCCATGACAGTTGTAGGCGATGGCTGAGACCAGAAAAGCACACCAAAATGCAGATGCTTGATCTGGTTGTTCTGGAGCAGCTGCTGATCCTTCTGCCCCCGGAGATGGAGAGCTGGGTGCGGGAGTGTGAAGCAAAGACCAGCTCCCAGGCGGTGGCTCTGTTGGAAGCCTTTGTTTTGAGTCAGGTGGAGGAACAAAAGGAGCAGATCAAGTTGCAGGTGGGAGCCCAAAAGGGGAAATAAAGAATATGTTTGAATTCTTCACCTCTTCCTCTGATACCTCTCTGGCATTTAAATTAAATGGAGACCTTTTCCTAATTCTTGTAGGACATTGCTCCATTTGTGTCTTATTCAGCCTCACTGATGGATATTGGGGATTTTCAGGTTTGCATTCAGAGAACAAGAATCAACTTAATGTTCTGGAGCAGTCCCCAACCTTTTGGGCACCAAGAACCAGTTCCGTGGTTTTTCTGCGGACCAGAGGGGGCATGGTTTTGTGGGCTGCCTGCATCCGGCGAATGGAGATTTGTTTGTGCGGACCGGTTACTGACATGCAGTTGCCCGGTACTGGTCCACAGACTGGGGGTTGGGGACCCCTGTTCTGGAGTGTTCATTAAATCTTTTTTTTTCTCCTTTCTCCTATTTCAAGGCTGTTGTGAAGATCAGAGGTCCCGAGGGAAGACGGAATCCATCAAATCCTCTTCAGGAGATGATTTGGAGGAGGATCTCCCAGGAAGATCCAAGTCAGGATACTTCAGGAGGTAATTGAAGGTTCTCTCATTCCCTAGAGAAATCCCAGCTGACTTATTTTCTCTTCCATCTTCTCTTCTGTAGAATATCTAGTCCTATTTTGTTAATTATGGATGTTAAAATTCTGTCTCCCATGTAGTGAAAAATAGAATGAAGATAACGCCTGCTTATTATGCTGGAACTGAAACAATCATTGAACTTACAACTCAAGTAAGAGAAGCGTAAAAAAAAAAAATAAGGCTATCATGATGTGAGCATCTGTTAAGTAGAGAGTGATCATTTTAGAAATTCTTTGACATGCAATTGTGCCAGACTGCTCAGTAATAACTGAAATAATCACATTAGCACAATACCATTTCAAAAAGGCTTTTCATTAAGGTTTTTAATGAAATGCTAAATGGACTTCAGTACCTGAGAAGTGGCCTTTCCAAGGCCCATCTGCCAGTTTATTCTCTCCAGATGCAGAAAGTCTTGATGATAGACAGATAGACAGACAGATCAATCCAGAAGGAAGCTGGGATTCCTTTCACTAAATGGCACTGAAAATGTATATCTGTGCTTGCAACAATTTAAACAATAAGACAGATCTTGTAAATTACCCTGGTCTTATTCTTCTGTGTTTTTCCTTGTTCAGGAGGGCCATGTGTCCTTTGAAGAGGTGGCTGTGTATTTCTCTGAGGAGGAGTGGTCTCGACTGGATCCTGACCAAAAAATGCTGCATTGGGAAGTCATGGTGGAAAATCATAGGAACGTGGCCTCTCTGGGTAAGGCCTTGCTACTGTCCACCCAGAATATTTGGGAAGACGTTCTGTAATTAGATGATATCAACTGTGTCTTTTTTATTATAATTTTATCAAATTTATAGGACCAAAAACAATACAAGTTTTGAAGAGGAAATGAAGGTAGAGTAAGGTGATAAATGAATTTTAAAAAAGTATAATAAAATGCAAAAAGGAAACAGAAGAACAGAAAAAGTAAGAAATGTTAAAATTTAGCTTCTTTCTCTAAGTTTACATAATAGTTTTCTCTTACATAATGGTTCCTTTCCAATCTTCACACATAGATCAGAAGTTCATTTTTTTCTTTTTTTTAGCAAGAAGTCCATCAGAGGTTTCCAATCATTAATCACTATACGGTGTTTCTTCTAATCAAAGAGGTCATTTAGTCATCTTTGATAATTCTGTCATCTCTATCAACCATCCACCGTTGTAGTTATAGTAGAGTCCTTCCAGCTTTGGGGTTATAATAGTCTCACTGCAGTTATCATATGAAGTCAGAAGCAATTTTCTATGGCTGTTTTCCAGCTGCCTGTTCGTTAGCACTAACAAAGTGTTCTGATTTCAGTTGGATATTTATCTTTAAAGTTCTCTGTATTTGAATCCAAAATTTTCTGCCTTTTTTACCTGTCCACCAAAACGTGACAGTCTTGATGTTGCCCACATTTCCAGTATAAGTGTCAGGTACCTTTATACACTTCTGAAAATTTTTGTATTACATCAGTTTATAAAAGTTGCCTTTTAGGTTGTAACATAATGTAAATTTCACTCTTTTCAACCACATATTTTGTTACATCTGTATATTATGAAAAACTTCTTTGCCGATTTTATCATACATTCTTTAACTGTTTATAGGTTTTGGCAATTACATGTTCATCCTTTCTACACAACCAAGATTCAAATTCTGTCTTAACCTTGTTGAATATCATAGGTCCTTTTATCTACCTTGAATCTTTCTGATGACAGTTTGAAAACCAGCGACAGCTATATCCTTCTGCCATCCATTGCTCTCGATTTCATTTGATATCCCCCTTGCTCAAGTTCTAATGGCTCTTGACATGTTATTCATTATCTTTGCTGACTGCTTCTCTTCTGTAAAATGCTTATTATGTTGAGAGCAGTAATGGCATAGTCTGGATTTGCATCTGTTCCATATTCTCAATATGGCACTTCTAAGATCATTGTTTTAAAAGTCAACATTACCCAACACCCATACCATCCAAATCTTAGGTCATGCTTTTTAAATTCTAAAATTCTTTTATTGGTCAGCAACCCACATTCTTTCATCGAAAGCACACACCAGGTCTTCTTTCCTTTGCATCTTGGAGAATTTGGTACTCAATCTGTGGCTTTTTCCCTTGCCATACAAACCTATGTCTATTATTCTGCCACTGTTTAATCTTTTGGCTTCCCTGGGCTGCATTAAGTGAAGAGAAATTGTCTTGGTCCACCTATAAAATATATAATTAATGTATATAAATAAACTTTAAAAAAAACATTTTTATATCTTATGGTGCCGCATTACTAGCTGTCCACGCCCACATGTGGCCTGCAAAGTGCAGGTTGGACCTATCTGGTTTAAATGGCACATAAGTTGTCTAAAAAGATATTTGAAACAGAAATATTATTCTAGGCCAACATTAATTTTTATCATGGAAATTCTTTCTAACAATGACGTACGCATTTTCTCCTAGCTTAACATATCCCTCTTTTACTCCACGTTTTAAAAAAATTGTTTTGAAATAACACACAGTTCATGGGGAGAGAGTCCTTGATGCTCTCTGAGCTTGGTTGTTTTCTTGCAGATGTTTCATTGTCCATACTAGATAACATCATCAGCACTAGTATTACAACACCGAGGTACAAATATTCTCCTTTATCAGTTCATATTGGTCATAATAATACTGAACTGCTGATTTTAATTTCTCAGTTTTAAAACCAATTTTTTCCCATCAATTTTATTTCATCTTCCATTTTTGTCTTTTTTGTTAACAGCATCTTTAAATTATTAAAGCTCATTAAAATGCCAAATTCCTTAAACTTTTCCATATTGGTATTTCTATTCCCTCCAGAGGATCTCCCAAATTCAACACGCAGCATGTAAAAAGGGCATCCTTATGTTTTGTTTTTGTGTTTTACAAGGATTGTTAAATTTTGTGCTTTATGCAAAGATTAGATCGATTTTACCCATTTAAGGAAATTCTCTTCAAAGGTCATGTCTTCCAAAAATTTAAATCAACACAGTCCAGTTCAAATTCTCAAACGCCTTCGCCGCATCTAAGAAGATTGGTGCAGCTTGTTTTTAATTATGTTCAAACTTCCTGCAGTTTGAACTTTCCCCCCTAACTTATTATCATTATTTCTCCTTTCTTTGAAGATAATAATGGACAAGAAAATGAAAATTCCCGAGAACCATTCCGAGGGATGACTCGTGGAGACAAACTGGAGAAGCCTGCAAATCAAATGGAAGTAGAGAGACATGAGAGAAACCAGTCAAATAATTGGAATCGGGAAAGTTCTTCCATTGATGCTCCAATGCAGGACTTTCTTGCCCAACAAGGAAAAATAAAGGAAAAATGCATTACGAAAAACGTAAAACTGTTCAAAGACAAATTAGATGTGAATGAACACGATCCAACCCAAACCAAAGGAGAAAGTAAAATATGCAGAGGCAATGGAAAAAAATTGACTCTTTCTTGTGAAAAGGAGTCCTTTACATCTCAGAAAAGGATCCATGTAGGAGAGAAGCCATATACATGTTTGGAATGTGGAAAGAGCTTCAGAAGAAGCAGTCATCTTACTTCCCATAACTGGATCCACATAGGGGAGAAGCCTTATAAATGCCTGGAGTGTGGAAAGAGCTTCTGCGAAAACATCTCTCTTACTGTTCATAAAAGGATCCACACAGGGGAAAAGCCGTACAAGTGCTTGGAATGTGGAAAGAGCTTCAGAACAAGCAGTCATCTTATTTACCACAACTGGATCCACACAGGGGAGAAGCCTTTTAAATGCATGGAGTGTGGAAAAGCCTTTATTCAGAATAGCCATCTTACTTCCCATAAACGAATCCATACAGAGGAAAAGCCGTATAAGTGCACGGAGTGTGGAAAGAGTTTCAGAGAGAGTCGTTCCCTTACATCCCATAAAAGGATCCACACAGGAGAGAAGCCATACCAATGCACGGAGTGTGGGAAGACCTTTATTCAGAGCAGTCATCTTACTTCCCATAAATGGATCCACACAGGGGAGAAGCCATATAACTGTATGGAGTGTGGAAAGGGCTTCAGTCAAAGGAGTTCTTTTATTTCCCATACCAGGATCCACACAGGGGAGAAGCCATATAAATGCCCTGAATGTGGAAAGGGCTTTATTAAGAGCAGTCATCTTACCTCCCATAAAAGAGTCCACACAGAGGAGAAGCCGTATAAGTGCACGGAGTGTGGAAAGAATTTCAGAGAGAGCCGTTCCCTTACATCTCATAAAAGGATCCACACAGGAGAGAAGCCATATCAATGCACCGAGTGTGGCAAGACCTTTATTCAGAGCAGTCAACTTACTTCGCATAAAAGGAAACACACAGGAGAGAAGCCATATCAATGCATGGAATGTGGAAAGAGCTTCAGTCATAATAGTTCCTTTACTTCCCATAAAAGGATCCACACAGGGGAAAAGCCATATAAATGCATGGAGTGTGGAAAGGGATTCAGTCAAAGGAGTTCCTTTAGTTCCCATAAAAGGATCCACACAGGGGAGAAGCCGTATAAATGTGCAGAATGTGGAAAGGACTTTACTACGAGCAGTTATCTTAACTCTCATAAAAGGATCCACACAGGAGAGGAGCTATTCAAGTGCATGGAGTGTGGAAAGGGCTTCTGTCAAATGTCATCCCTTATGAGACATAAAAGAATCCATACAGGGGAAAAGCCATATAAATTTGTGGAGTGGGAAAATGACTTACTTTTCCATACACAGATCCATTTTGATTCAAATCCATTTAAATTCCAGATTTAGTTGGTGAAATCTATGCATTTCCTATTTGTGTATAGTGAACTAGGAAGGTGTTTTGTTTTGTTTTTTGAGTTTGCGCTCACAACTGGAAAGCCCAGAGATAAAATTGCCAATGGAAACACAAACAATGGACACAGCTGTTTTAATTCTGAAGTGTGGATTTTTGATCTTATTGTCATTTGAAGGTGTCAGCACTATTTTATATCAATAATGAACATCTTTTTTATGTTTAGTTTCCAGTTGGGGTCAATTCCAAGAAAATGTCTGTTTTAATAATCTCAGATTCTGGACTATGCAATTTTATAAAGATGTCGATATTATGGTTTTGCAAGGGAACTTTTCAAAAATTGTTTGTTCTTTCTAGTTGATTCTCTTTGTCGGAGGGTTATCAACAGGTAGACATTTTACAGGTATTCTCCTCCCAGCAATAAAAGCAGTAAAATCTCCTTGATGCACTTCTTCAAAATGAAGCTCTATTCTTCCTTCCACTATAGCAGATATGCATATGGAAGTTCAGCTAATCCATAGCCACTTCCCATAATTTGAAGTTTTCCCTAGTCTTTTCCCCTTTCTCATTCCTTAATATGCTCACAGTTTATCAGCGGACAGACACTTCTCTGTCTTCCCAACTGACTGTGTGGATAATCGAATCCTCACATACATGTTGATATAGACTGCAAAGATGTAGAATTCTGTCACTACAAAGGAACCAGAAAGATGAGAAGCCTCTCAAACGCCTGAGCAAAACACTTTTCAAGCATATTATACCTTTCATTGTGTCACAAGAGCTAAGAAAAGGTTTAAATTAGCTTTAAATAAAATTAATTAAATATCATTGTGTAGTTACTTTCCAGTGACTTATTAAATCCTCTTTTTCTTCATTGTATTAAAATAAGCACCTGAGAATGAGTAAGCATTTTTCTTAGTGGGATGCAGAGTTTTGGTGCTGAGTTAGAACAGTCTCAGTCTCACCTTCACTGGAGACTGTTTATAAAGGAAGAGAAAGCTGGCATACGTCTGGATGTGTCAAGGCACTCTAATTTCTCATTACAGACACGTAAATCAGATGGACAGCTGGAGGGGATTTTGTTTTCTAGGATTGGATACACCACAGCATAGCAGATCCGTACACAATGGTTTATTGTGGCACACCCCTTCTCAAACAAAAGGGTTAATTCCATCTTTCTAGATATTGCAAATTGCTATTATGAAGTAATTAGGTATTTAATATTCAATCCTAACAAAAGTCCCAAAGTCTGTAAAGTACCATACCACCCTTGCACTGGTTGGGATGAGGGGCTCTTTCAAAGTGGCCCAGCTCCAGGCAAGAATCTACTGGGATACACTGCTCATCGTAGCTGATGGTTCTGGCAGCTGACCAACATCCCTCTTGCCTGCCTGAAATAGTTGCCAATCTCCATACAACAGTTCCCTTCTGCTTGCCGTTTTCTGATCTTGTACACAGCTAGCCATGCTCTATTTTGGTACTTGCTTATCTGGGCTAAGAAGCAGGGTGGGTGTAGCTGCCTCTGGATCTCGACAGCTGTGGCTCAGTTGGCCAGACAGATGGAACATCGGTGTGAATGCTTATGAGCAAATGCTGAGTGGGAGGATGAATGCCTCAATGCCAGAGCCCATCTCTCTGGTTTCTGGGGCTGGAAACCTGCAGAGCCCTTTGGGAAGAAGCAGGGCCTGTTGGGAGCTTGGAGAAATGGGGGCAAAAGCAGTGCTGCTTGGTTGCAGAGACTCTTCCCAAGTGCAGGCAGCAACTCCAGCTTCTCTTCCACACAGGCAGAGCTACAAAATTAGACAGCAATTAGAAGGAATCTAATTGCTAAGGGAAAGAAATATGTTGTAAAATTAGAGTTTTCATCATGTCTTCTGACTGCCAGTTGGTGTTCGTGGATGCATTCTGCCAATCTTCTGCCAGTTTGTCCTACATATGATAGTGATTGGCTGCAGTTATTACATTGTATGTTGTAAATGATTCCTATTTTCCCTTCTGGGGCTGCTGGGTCTTTTGGTTTGCTTAGGATGTTTTGAAGGACTTTGGTTGGCTTGGGTGCCACACTGTTTCTATATAGTCTGGTCATGATTTCTGATATATTCTTGACGTAGTGTAATTCTTTTTCAGGTTTGTGTTGATTGTGCTGCATTGGGTTGAGTGGTTAGGCACTTCGATAAAGTTGAGTGGATATCCATTTTGTTGGAATATGTTGCATAGATGTTCTGTTTTCTTTTTCTGCTGTTCTGGATTGCTACATTGAGTTTGGGCTCATCTAAATAAAGTCCTTAAGCAGCTTCTCTCGTGGGAGGTTGGGTTGTTGCTTTTATATTGAAGCATCTGTTGGTTTGGGTGGTTTTTCGGTACACTTGTGTTTCTAGTTTGTCATTGTGGTCTTTCCTGATCAGGCTGTCCAGAAAAGATAGTGAATGGTTTTTTTCTTCTTCTCTGGTAGAGAACATTTCCTTTGAAAATGTTATTGACGGTTCTGGGGTGTTTTCTAATTGGTCCTTTTTTATTATGGTGAAGGTGTTGTCTACATATCAGATCCATATGTTGGGTTGCATTTATGGAAGTGCTATGGCATGATGACCTCTGCTATATGGGATGAAGGGCTGCCTCAGCATAGTTGCTTTTAGGATTGTGACCCAATTCTAGGCAAGAATCCACCAAGATGTGCTGTTCACTATAGCTTATGGTGCTGGCAATTGACTGAGAGCCCTCCTGCCTGACTGGAACAATTGCCAATCTCCACACAGCTGCTTGCTATTTTCTAATCTCCTTTTCTCCTACACACCCAGCCACTCTCTGTCTTGGTATTTGCTTGTTTGGGCTAAGGAGCAGGGTGGATGAAGTTGCCTCTGGACCTTGACAGCTCTGGCTCAATTAGCCAAACAGCTGGAATACTGCTGCGGATGCTTGTGAGCAAACGCTGAGTGGGAGGATGAATGCTTCAATGCTGGAGCCCATCTCTCTGGTTTCTGGGGCTGAAAATTTGTAGAGCCCTTTGGGGAAAAGCAGAGGCTGTGTGGAGTTCGAAGAAATGGGGGCAAAAGCGGTGCTGCCTGGTTGCAGAGGCTCTTTCCAAGTGCAAGAAGCAACTCTGGCTTCTTTTCTGCACAGGCAGAGCTATAAAATTAGAGAATTAGAAAAAACTAGGACAGGGAAAGAAATGGGTTGAAGAGAACATTGCTTTGAAATGGCTTTTTCATCACTTTCCCCTCACAATTTCAATTCTTTCTTTTGCTAACGGTAGCCATTTTTTTTCTTGCTCTGTCAACTCAAAACGTGGGAATCTCTTCAGAGTGATGGTGTTTTCAACTATTTTGGTTAGAACAATTTTTTTCTCTATTTATTCATCATCTAAAGATATTCCAATTGCTTTAAAATCTCCAAAGGCCTTAAGCTTTCTGGTGTCCTGAGGTGAATTCCCTAGTCAGCCCCCATGTAAAAGATTTTGTTTTGTCCCACATGGTTTGAGTTTTATGTTCCTTTTTCAGTATTTGCTTTCCTTCAGTTTTAAAATTCTATCTTTTGTCCTGATGAGATGTCATTCCTCTCCCCCCCCCCCCGCTTCATTTCTCCATCAAGGAGCCTTGTTGTGAGGTAAAATTTCTGGAACATCCACTGGTTTCAGCTTTTTCTCCAGTTTGGAACTGGTTTTCTTCTACAGTATTTTTTTTTTTTTCATAAGCTGTCACTTGGCCTTTCCAATTATTATTAGGCACCCAGGAAGCCAGAGCCAAGTATTTGAGAAGCAGATACATATATTGGATTAAAGAAATAAAGACCAATAGAAATCTGGTCCTGACCGCCCGGCCGTTTCTAAGAGGATTTGGCCTCTTTTGAGGCCTCCTCCAATCTCTGCGGTGCCTTGAGGGCAGCTGTTCTTGAGGGAAGCGAGTTCAAATCTTTCATGGAGATTTTCTCCCATCTCCAGAGACCCTTTTTGGACAGGAGAGGAAGATGGAGAAACTGCCACTTCTGGAGAAGACGAAGCTTTTCTCTGACAGAGAAACACTGAGCGGCCGTGCCTCTTACTCCCATGCCCATCATCCCTGCCCTCCCCTTTCCTTCAGAAGCTCTCCTCTTTCCCGCCGTTGAAGGGTCTCGTGCGCAGAACCCATTAGGGGGCGTTCTCAGCTTCAGGACAGAACTGAGCATGTGCCAGCCTCTTCCGCCAGTACAAGGCACGTGTTGCCCGGGGCGTTAGTGGGAAGAAGCTGGAGGTGCGTCTTCCCTTTCTCCCCCCCCCACTTGCTGGGAGGCGGGGGCGGAGCCTTTGCGGGAGACAGAGGCTGCCGGGAAGCTTTGCGGGATGCGGATCCAGACGAGACTCTCAAGTTGCGTGAGTTGGAGACTGCCTGTGCAAAGCGGTCCCGCGTTGGAGGCATGCGTGGAGAAGGGCCAAGTCTTCTTACGGAGTCCGGGGTCCCATGTTCCCCTGCCGCCCTTTCCCAGGCGGGGGCGGGAAGCAAAGGAGAGAAATGGGGGGTTGCCCGAAGGGAGGGGCCGTTTCCCCCCATTTCCTGGGGGAGCCTCTGCATGGGGGGGGAGTAGGGGGAGGCTTGCTGGAAACCCCACTGCTGGACCCGGGTGGAAGGACGGGTGTGCAAGGACCGTAATTGGGGTGCTGCTTCCCAACCTTTCCCCACGACCGCAAAGGGACTCTGCTGGCAGAGGGAATCGTTGCATGGAGGGTGATGCGAGGGAGGCTGAGAATCAGCATTCGCACCGTGTGCCCGATGACCCCAGTCTTTGTCAAAGTTGACATCTTTACACTCTTGATGTGGAAGTTGGAAAAAAGACTGGATTAAGCTAAGAAGTGGGGAATGTGTTTGGAAGAAGATCGTGTTAAATTGTATGTGGATTATTCCTATGGGTGTTGGTGCCATATGCATTGGATGATGGCTTGTTAATTCAGGCTTCTGAAGTTCCCAAAGGGGTTTGGGCCAGATGGGCTTCTGTATGCTTTTATTATACGTTCAAATATTGATTTATTTACTTATTAAATGGGTTTACATAGCGCTCGCTTCAAAATTTCTGTTTGCGACCTGTGACATTCACGATTTAAAGAGTTTGTAACAGAAATCAGTTGAATAAATAACTGAGAGATGGGAATCCAAAACATATTTATGCAATAGTGGCGCAAATCTGTAGCTCAGGTGTAGGATGAGGGTGAAAATTTGTTCTTCAAGCTTGTGGATTGGTTTCCGAAGGTTTCTGAAGATGTTACCAAACCACAATCTTGGAGAACAAACCTTCAACCTCATATTTTATGTATTGTTCCAGTATTTTGAATTATTGTTAGAAGTTGATAAAGAAGGGTTTCTCCTGGATTTCCCCCAGATCCATATAAATCAACCCACCTAATAAGATTCTGCTCCCTCTTTCCAGACATTTGTAGGTTCATTAGACTTTTTATTTTTGCTTTGGAGAAGGAGCCTCGGTAGTTAAATTAGTTATTCTATAATTACTGGGAATTTCTTCCCTTTCAGATATGTAAATTGGAAACCTTTCCTGCTCCATCTAGAGACAAAACTATCTTGTAAGCATGGAGGGCTGAATGTCCTTGGGAAACTTGACCAGATCCTCATCGTGAAATTCAACTCTTCTGAATAGGAAGACCTCTGGAGGTCCATTGACCCATTTTGCAACAGGATTAGAGAAAAAAGAGAAGATGGAGGGACAACACTCAGCAGATGCAGGAACTGGAAAAGGCCCTCTTGCTGCTCAGCCTTGGAGCTGTGGGAAGAATGGGTCAAGCCTTAGGCAGAAGATCCAGGAAGTGGGAACTAACGCTTTAGAGGTCCATTGCTGTCACTTCAGCAAAGTACAGTTCCAGAACGTGACTGGGCCCCGAAATATTTGCAGTCACCTCCACCGCCTTTGCCTTCAGTGGCTGCAGCCAGAGAGACACACGAAGGCTCAGATGTTGGACCTGGTTCTTCTGGAGCAGTTCCTGGCTGTCCTTCCGTCAGAGATGGAGAAATGGGTACGGGAGTGTGGCGCAGAGACGAGTTCCCAGGCAGTGGCCCTGGCCGAAGGGTTCCTGCTGAGCCAGGAGGAGGAAAAGATGCAAGAAAAGTTGCAGGTATGAGAATATAGCTCTAATGAGCTCTCTGAATTTGTCAGTGTCTCTCTGACAGAGTTTTCTGGGATTATGAATTGCTAAGGCCAGTTGTTCCATTCTTCTTTTAGAAGATGTATTTGGGGAATTCTTCCACCCTCATTTTTCATCTTCAGTGGTACACATTGGGATCTCCCCGCGTCAGGGTATGAGAATTCATTTCTTTCTCTCTGCTCTTCCTTGTTTCTACTGGGACATCATGTCCAGATATCCTTGGAAGCAGCCACTGAGTATGTCAAGGGAAGGAAAGAATCCAAAGTCTCTCAAGAGCTACTGATTGGGGAGATCTTTCAGAAAGATCAAAATCAGGATACCATGTCAGGTAATGGAAGCTGCAACTGTGTGATGTGAGGTTTGGACATCAAGCTGACTGATTCTTTTGCTGCTCTTGGGTGGGATTTCTCGATATTTTTTTTTTAACAAATCTGCTTTCATGCTTTTTCTCCTTTTCACAGAGAACCAAAAGCACTCCTTGATGTTTTTCGAATCACCTCCTCTTTGGGATGTAGCTGAAAGAGCAACTGAACCTCGGTCTCAGGTAGGAGGAATATTGGGAAAGATCCACGAATCTTGGATGGGTTTCATTTTGTCCTGGAGTTCAAGGCAATATATATATATATATATATATATATATATGTATATTAGAAATAATACTAAAGATAAAAGAATGACTCCTGGGTGTGTGCATGTTGAAAAATAAAACATGAGCACCAGGAAGAAGTAAAACATTAAAAGTTTTATAAAATGCTAAAAGTTTAAATATAAAACATTTAAAAATTTTTTAAAAAGCAGACCTAGCTTTTGTTGGCTCCTGTCAACATCATCAGGGTACAAAAGAATCAATGGGAGAGACATTTATAATCAGGCCAGCACCTGCGCCCGGCTCCTCGATCGTGTAACAGGTACAACGATTGGCCAGTTAGGACCAGGGGTGTCAAACTGAACAGCATTGCGGTTGACTTCAGGGTGGGTGTGGCCTACTGGGTGGGTGTGGCCAGCTCTACGTTGTTCGCATCAAGGGTGCCTGTGGGGGTCTGGGCAGGAGTGGGACAGATCTGAGGGTCTCTGGCAGAAGGGGGTGGGACCAGAGCAAGTGCCAAGGCATGGTCTACTGGAGGAGCTTCGCTGTTCCTCTCAGGCCATGGGGGGGGGGGCTTATGGAGCTAAGACTGAATGCGTTTCAGCATAGATGGCCACCACAAAATTGTACATTGGCTCCCAGCTGGCCTGGGCCAGGGCCAAGGTAGTGGGGGCCGTTCCCTCACTGTTTCCAGGATGGCTTTGCGGGCCACATGAAACCACTTTGCGGGCCGCATCCGGCCCCCGAGCCTTGTGTTTGACATGTCTGGACTAGACAGAAAGCAACAATTAAAAGGAGCCTCCATTCTCTTCTCTATTTCCTTAGAGGAATTCAATCTTGTTTTCCTAATATTCTTGCTTTGACACACATAATCATATTGTCATGGTTTCAACAGATGAAACTCTTCAAAAGAACTTCGAGGCATTGTTTACCTTAAATAATCTTTATTTTGAGTAGCATAACATTGGCACTTGCCCTGGTCCCACATAATCAAGCCAAAAACTGAATTCCCCTCCCCTGTGCACATAGTATCAAAGCACAGTTCCCTCCAATTAACAGTCATAAATCACATTCCCCAATTAGCTTGAAGTACAAGCTTCCTCTTCAGTTCTTCAGCCCAGCCAATTCCTTATCAGCTGTGGTTACAATAACCTTGTTTCTCACGCTAGGTTTAGTGTTGTTATGCCTAGCTGAACTCTCGTTCACATCCCTCCTCCCAGCGCCATCTAACTCTAAAAGCAAAAGGTAAAAGATGGCAACATTTCCATCTGTTGTCAATGCAAAAATGCATCCAGACTATAAAAAGGTTTAATAAAATGGCCAAATAAAAATATCTGTAAACAAAAAGTATGCCCAAGTGGCTCGTCATCAAGGCACTTAGAATTTTGTGAGGAATTTCTAACAACCTGATTTGTTCCTCGATGCCAATCAGCCCAGCTTTGCAAAATTTAAAAACATCTTCTCAGGAAATTTTCTTCACTGCTCTGGCTCAGAAGGTGAGCAGCTTCCCTGGAAATCGAGGAGAACCAGACCTTAGGCTACATCTCACTCACCTCTTGGTATTCCTCACACAGATCCATGGATGAGTTCTGTTAGCCAGACAAGAACGAGGACGATGAATTCTAGCTCTACTTAATTTAATGTTGCAAGTCTGAAAGAAATTCCCTCTCCCATCCCTTGTTTTTCTTTTCTCAGATTGAGATTTCTTTTTTTTATTATATTTTTTATTGATTTTTTACACAAACATAAGTCATTCAATAGTTGGTAAACAGTGTGATGTCTGGTTTACATTTGTAAAAACAGTCCTTAATTGATTTCTATAGTCTGTATTCCATATATTAATTTTGTTTACTTTCCTCTTTCCCTGAAATATCTTTTTTTGCAAACATTATGTTAATACAATTCTTGTTGTTTTAATAAATGATAATTTATTAAAATTAATAATAATAAATGATAATATATATTTTTTCCAATATTCCTAAAAAATAATCATCATATTAATACATTTCTTTTCTTTCCATTTATTTGGATTGCCTTATCATCAATCCTGTTACAGCCCTTATTTTAGTTTATTTCTCCCACCAAATTCTAAATATTTTTACTGGTAAAGGTTTTCTCAGCGATTAGTTACATTTACATTGACAGACTTGATTCTATTTTTTCCGTATAAGCCAGTGTTTCCCAAACTTGACAGTTTTAAGGCATGAGGACTTTAACTTCTAGAATTCCCCAGCCAGCAACGCTGGCTGTGGAATTCTGGGAGTTGAAGTCCACATGCCTTAAAATTGTCAAGTTTGAGAAACACTGGTATAAGCCATCTCACATTTTTACGTTGTGTTGCTGGCTGGGGAATTCTGGGAGTTGAAGTCCACATGCCTTAAAATTGTCAAGTTTGGGAAACACTGGTATAAGCCATCTCACATTCTTATGTTTCTTAAGTAATGGATATAAGAGTAAAAAGAAAGGGGAAAAGAAAAAGAATGAAAAAGAAGTAAAAAATAAAAAAGAATAGAAGAAAGCAGTAATAATGGAACATAGAAAATAACATAGAAAATATATATCCCTCCTACATTAATAGTATTTATTTTCTCGAATTTCTTATTCTTTTTAATCATAGTTAAGAATATATTTAATCTTTAAACATTCTATTCAATAAATCTAGTCATCTAATCCCTTAACTCTAATTCAAAACATTTTATATGTATATATATATACTTTTCTTGAGTTCAGTCACCTTTAAATATCTAAAGCATTTCATCCTTCTTAAAGTGTTCCAATATTCCTAAACAATAATCATCATATTAATACATTTCTTTTCTTTTCGGTCATTTGTGCCTTATCATTGATCCTGTTACAATCCTTATTTTAGTTTATTTCTCCCGCCAATTTCTGAATATTCTTACTGGTAAAGGTTTTCTCAGCAATTAGTTACATTTATATTGACAGACTTAATTCTATTTTTCCATATAAGCCATCTCACATTTTTATGTTTCTTAAGTAATGGATATAAGAATAAAAAAAGAGTGGGGAAAAAAAGAATGAAAAAGAAAGAAAAAAAAAGAAGAGAAAAAAGCAGTAATAACAGAACATAAGAAATAATATAGTACTTAAAATATATATCCCTCCTAGATTAATAGTATTTATTTTCTTAAATTTCTTATTCTTTTTAAATATGGTTAAGAATATATTTAATCTTTAGACATTCTATTCAATAACTCTAGTCATCTAATCCCTTAACTCTGATTCATATATATATATATATATATATATATATATATATATATTAAAAATTAACATAAAAATTGAGGAACGTAGTCTCCTGGGTGTATACATATTCAAAAGATAAAAACGAGCACCAGGAGGTAAAACAATTAAATGTTTAATAAATAAATAACCTAGCTTTCGATGGCTATATTGCTGCCATCATCGTCAGGGTGTTAAAAGCCAGAGGGTGGGGGAGCTCGTTTATAAGCACAAACGCGCCTGCACACGGCTCATAGACCTCGTTATGGGGCCCGGTCGATTGATCCTTTCATCACTCATGTCAGAAGTATTTCTGAGTTCTAAGTTCTTGCAGCTGATTACTTCTCTGTTGCGTGCGGCTCCTAGGCTGGGAGGCGAGCATTCCATGTCACTACGCACTAGAGTAACATGGGTAACTGCAGACCGATCCTGCGAAGAAATCCCAGATCTGGCTATCTTCCTCCCCCGTGTCTGATGTGTCACTCTCAGGGGGCATGCTACCCCATGCGTGCTCCCATCTTCCCCTATAGCCCCCAACCCACTGCCCTTCCGTGCATGGGATGCACAGCAGTTCGTTGCGATCTCCGTTCCTGTTAGTTTGGCGTCCGATTCAACTCTCCCTTCGGAGGAAATTCCAACTGCGATCTTCGCGCGTGCGCCCTCACGTTTCCACCGTACTACTTGGGAACGCGTGATGGGACCCTTAATGGGGCGGTTGCAGTCTGTAGGTCGGACGCAATATCGAGGAGAGGGAGGGGGAAGGGAAGGAGTGTTCGGGGCATCCAGGGCACTAGGGGGTGGGTTGCTGTTGTCAACGAATTCTTCATTCATCAGTGGGTGCGCGCAGGAATTGCTAATAGCCGGGGGCACTCCGGATGGTAGGATCGTCCTTACCTCGTTGTCTATCTCTTCGTTGGAACAATTGAGATTGCAAACAGTGGGGTGCTTCCTCCGTCTGGAACAAATGCGTGCCTCCCAAGTTTTCATGACCTGGTGTGCAGGATGTAACTCCACACATCGATTAATAGAGTTACAGTCTGAGAACCAAGCCTCTTTGAGGAGTCTGCCGCTCTTGGAGGCATCACTAGCAATAACCTGCACCCCATTGAAATCAAACTTGTGTCCAAGCTCTACCATGTGAGTGAGGATTTGTGAATAGTGCTCCCCTCTTTTTATTGCCAGCTTGTGTTCCTGTATTCTTGTCCTTACTCTTTTAGAGGTTTCTCCCACGTAATTACCTGGGCAATCTATACAATGGATTCTATAGATCACCCCAGATTTCTCAGTAACGGGGAGTGGATCTTTCAACCTCATGATACAGGAACGCAATGTGCAGTCTGGTCTATGTGCCACCCTTATTCCATAGGGTGACAATAGCCTAGCCGTGGCTTCAGAAACATTACTGACATAGGGGAGAGTAATACGTGTAGTCTGTGGAAGTAGCTCCCCAATAGGTGGGTTATGGGGAGGTCTGGATAGAGCACTGTGGCGCCTGATAAATTTATTGGGGTATCCATTACGTCTACAGGTGTGGAACAGGTATTTCCTTTCTTCAGCCTTAGCTTTGGCCGTGCTGCAGTGTGAGTCAGCTCTTTTAAACAGGGTTCTAATACAGCTGACCTTGTGGGCCACCGGATGGTTGCTGTTAAAATGCAAAATCCTATCGGTGTGCGTGGGCTTGCGGTAGACCCTAGTAGCAAGGGTCCCATCAGGCTGGCGATGGACCAAAACGTCAAGGAACGCCAGCCTGCCTTGATGTTCCTCCTCCTCCGTAAACTGCAAGTCCACACACACCGAATTAAGTATGCTCACAAAGTCAGCCTTCCGACTCTTTTTGATGACAACAAAGGTGTCATCAACGTAGCGGGCCCAGAATTTGGGACAATACTGAGCCATCGCTACTTGTTCTATCCACTGCAATACAGCCTCGGCAATAACGCTGGAAATGGGTGACCCCATGGAAGTACCCTTTATTTAGTAATAGTAATAGTAGTAAAGTTGGAAGGGACCTTGGAGGTCATCTAGTCCAACCCCCTGCTCGGGCAGGAAACCCTACACCATTTCGGACAAATGGCTGTCCAGTCTCTTCTTAAAAACTTCCAGTGTTGGAGCATTTACTGCTTCTGGAGGCAGCTGTTCCACTGATTAATTGTCTCACTGTCAGGAAGTTTCTCCTTAGTTCTAGGTTGCTTCTCTCCTTGATTAGTTTCCACCCGTTGCTTCTTGTCCTGCCTTCAGGGCTTTGGAAAATAGCTTACTTCCCTCTTCTTTATGGCAGCCCCTGAGATATTGGAATACTGCTATCATGTCCCCCCTTGTCCTTCTCTTCGTTAAACTAGACATACCCAATTCTCGCAACCGTTCCTTATATGTTTTAGCCTCCAGTCCCCTAATCATCTTTTTGCTCTTCTCTGTACTCTTTCTAGAGTCTCAACATCTTTTTTACATCGTGGTGACCAAAACTGGATGCAGTATTCCAAGTGTGGCCTTACCAAGGCATTGAAGAGTGGTATTAATACTTCACGTGATCTTGATTCTATCCCTCTGTTAATGCAGCCTAGCACTGTGTTGGCCTTTTTGGCAGCTGCAGCACATAGGTGTTACCCTGAAACGTGAAGTAGGTCTTGAGGCATAAACCCAAAAGGTCCACAAGATCTTCCGGGCGAAGGGAATCCTGGTGTTGTCCTAAGCCCCTGTGACTCAAAAGATCTTTAACGGTCGCAAGGGCTAGGTCCTGTGGGATAGAGGTGAAGAGGGAGACGACATCAAAAGATACCATCACCTCGTCATCCTCTATCCTTAAGGACCTAATCCTGTCCAGGAATTCCTCTGCCGATCTTACCACCGTCTGGCTATCAGCGACCAAGTGGCCGATACGAAGACTCAGCCACTTAGCCAAACCAGACATGGGGGTACCCCTAAAAGATACTATGGGGCGGAGGGGAACCCCTTCCTTATGCACTTTGGGTAGCCCATAGAATCTAGCTGCCGCCGTGTCGCTAGGGCGTATCCTCAAAAGGGTTACGTCGTCTAATCTTCTACCTCGTTTCAGGGCGTTGAGCGTCTTATTGACTCGATTTTTAAGGGTCACCATGGGGTCCCCACTCACAATCCTGTAGGCCGTAGTGTCCTCAAGCAACCCTGACGCCTTACTGATGTAATGTGCTCTATCCATGACAACCGTAGCTCTCCCCTTGTCAGCTGGCAATATGAGGGTTGCATCATCCTTCAGCTAAGGCTGAAGAAAGGAAATACCTGTTCCACACCTGTAGACGTAATGGATACCCCAATAAATTTATCAGGCGCCACAGTGCTCTATCCAGACCTCCCATAACCCACCTATTGGGGAGCTACTTCCACAGACTACACGTATTACTCTCCCCTATGTCAGTAATGTTTCTGAAGCCACGGCTAGGCTATTGTCACCCTATGGAATAAGGGTGGCACATAGACCAGACTGCACATTGCGTTCCTGTATCATGAGGTTGAAAGATCCACTCCCCGTTACTGAGAAATCTGGGGTGATCTATAGAATCCATTGTATAGATTGCCCAGGTAATTACGTGGGAGAAACCTCTAAAAGAGTAAGGACAAGAATACAGGAACACAAGCTGGCAATAAAAAGAGGGGAGCACTATTCACAAATCCTCACTCACATGGTAGAGCTTGGACACAAGTTTGATTTCAATGGGGTGCAGGTTATTGCTAGTGATGCCTCCAAGAGCGGCAGACTCCTCAAAGAGGCTTGGTTCTCAGACTGTAACTCTATTAATCGATGTGTGGAGTTACATCCTGCACACCAGGTCATGAAAACTTGGGAGGCACGCATTTGTTCCAGACGGAGGAAGCACCCCACTGTTTGCAATCTCAATTGTTCCAACGAAGAGATAGACAACGAGGTAAGGACGATCCTACCATCCGGAGTGCCCCCGGCTATTAGCAATTCCTGCGCGCACCCACTGATGAATGAAGAATTCGTTGACAACAGCAACCCACCCCCTAGTGCCCTGGATGCCCCGAACACTCCTTCCCTTCCCCCTCCCTCTCCTCGATATTGCGTCCGACCTACAGACTGCAACCGCCCCATTAAGGGTCCCATCACGCGTTCCCAAGTAGTACGGTGGAAACGTGAGGGCGCACGCGCGAAGATCGCAGTTGGAATTTCCTCCGAAGGGAGAGTTGAATCGGACGCCAAACTAACAGGAATGGAGATCGCAACGAACTGCTGTGCATCCCATGCACGGAAGGGCAGTGGGTTGGGGGCTATAGGGGAAGATGGGAGCACGCATGGGGTAGCATGCCCCCTGAGAGTGACACATCAGACACGGGGGAGGAAGATAGCCAGATCTGGGATTTCTTCGCAGGATCGGTCTGCAGTTACCCATGTTACTCTAGTGCGTAGTGACATGGAATGCTCGCCTCCCAGCCTAGGAGCCGCACGCAACAGAGAAGTAATCAGCTGCAAGAACTTAGAACTCAGAAATACTTCTGACATGAGTGATGAAAGGATCAATCGACCGGGCCCCATAACGAGGTCTATGAGCCGTGTGCAGGCGCGTTTGTGCTTATAAACGAGCTCCCCCACCCTCTGGCTTTTAACACCCTGACGATGATGGCAGCAATATAGCCATTGAAAGCTAGGTTATTTATTTATTAAACATTTAATTGTTTTACCTCCTGGTGCTCGTTTTTATCTTTTGAATATGTATACACCCAGGAGACTACGTTCCTCAATTGTTATGTTAATTTTTAATATATATATATATATATATATATATATATATATATATATATATATATAGATATATATATATATATGTTTTCTGAGGTTTTCGCGGGTATTTGTATATAGGTCTTTGGTTGTTCGGGTTTTCTCCCGCGTAAAATTGGAAGTGTCTTGGCGACGTTTCGACGAAGTCCCATTCGTCATCTTCAGGCTGGTGTTTTCAGCTTCGTGCTATATACTTTCCTTGAATTCAGTCACGTTTAAGTATCTAAAACATTTCATCCCTCTTAGAATGGTGTGTTTCAAATTTTTTCTATTTCTTTAACCGTATTCAAACACATGTTTCTTTTTTAAGTATTCTATCTGATATGTCCCATCATCTTTTTTCTTAATCTCTTTTCTTTGCCCAGAATCTTTCTTGATCAATATACGTTGCTGGATCCAAATGTTTTCCCATACGATCGTAGGTGTTCCTTCCAATTTGTTTTGTGATGTTGAAGTGTAAGTTATCTTTCCTTCCACTTGAATTAAATCATACTCTTCTATTTTGTAAAAGTCTGTCTTTAAGTCTTTTCCTTCTGATTTATATTCAATCATCTCTGCTATATTCTCCTGAGTATTTTTTTGAAGAGAACTTAAATTGGAGATAAGTTGACTTATACTTTCAAGGTTGTTTTGTATTTCTTTGTGATTTAAAATCATTGTCCTTTGAATGGATTGCAGTGTATCTTGTAAAGTATCCATTGTTTCTGTAAATATCAGTTTCTCTGAGCAGCTGTGTTTACTAAGATTTTAAAAGCCACAGACAAAAATTTTATAGCTCCTCATCCACCAGTAGGTGTCAATGCTGGATCATTTTTCAATTTTCTAGTCTTTTTTTTCTCCTTAAAGAGTTAGATTCGCGGCTTCCAATAGCTAAAAAGGGGGGGGAGAATCCCTCCCTTTTTTCACTCTCGGAGGTATTTTTGCTTCTTGGGAGTTCTTTTTTTTCAGGAAAATAAGTAGGATAGAGAAAATTAGTTCTTACCCAGCTTCAAACACACTGTTTACAATCAGTTTAGGTAGAGCTTGTTGACTTCCGATTGCTTGCAGCTAGGGCTAGACAATGGAGTTAGCTAGCCTTTCTTCTGTTGGTTTCTGGGAGGCTTCTCCTGGACCGATCGGAGAGACCGCCGTCTCTCCTAGGTCCCTGGAAGTATCTTCCTTCATTGCCACCTCTCCGGGGCGGCTTCTGGCCCATTTAGGGTTCCCAAACAAGAAGAAACTCAGCTGAAGAGCTCGGCATCCCGAGTCGCTCAGCCGATGACGCTGCTGGCCGGAACAGGAAGCCTCTCAGATTGAGATTTCATTGAGCAGACCATTGTTTGGGCTAAGGCTCTTCTTCCTGTCTCCCAGGGTCAATCCCATATGCAATTACAACCTCTCTTAATATTTTTATTGCAGTGCAGAGTGTGAGCATGTAAGTGGATAAAGCAGGTGGTTGGCAAAAATGTTGTCAACACTGCTAACATCGGATGTTCTTGCTTTGACAACAGATGGAAATGCAGCCATTTTTCTCTATTGCTTCTAGAGTTAGTTGATGCTGGAAGGGGGAATGTGGATGAGAGTCCAGCTAGTCATAACAATAATAACTCAGCCGTGGAAATCCAAGGTCATTGGACCCAGAGTTGATAGAGTTTTGGTGGGCTGGAGAGCTGGGGAGAAAGCCTGCACTTCAAGCTAATTTGGGAATGTGATTTATGACTGTTTATTGGAGGAAGGAATTATGTTTTGATACTTTGTATCCAGGGGAGGGGAATTTAGTTTTTGGTTTCGACTATGTAGTGCCGATACTTTGTTTTTCGAATAAAAGATTCTTTAAGGTAAACAATGCCTCGAAGTTCTTTTGAAGAGTTTCATCTGTCGAAACCATGACATTTGTCAGTCTCCAGTATTACCTTCTGCCCATATAGAAAGAATTGGAGCTACTGATAAGACTATTTTACTTGGCTTCACTGAAAGGCATTAAAAGTCCTGCAGTAAATCTGATAAAATGTTGTGCCATCTGCCAAAAGGCGTGAGATCTTATTTAGAATTCTGCAGCCATTGCTCATTCCATTCATTGCTCATTCCATCAGTCATTGATGGAAGAGAAGTCTCAAATTCTTCTTGCGGTTGTTTGTTAATGAGGAAATTTGTTTCCTTGTTTAGGATCTTGTGACTTTTGAGGAAGTAGCTGTGTATTTTTCTGAGGAAGAGTGGTCTCAGCTGGATCCTGACCAAAAAGCTCTTCATGGGGAGGTCATGCTGGAGAATTCTAGGAATCTGGCTTCCCTAGGTAAGAACCTCTATCTGTGGTTTTATCTCTAATTTGTCGCAGCCAACAACAAGAGTTACACTAATATTAAAGAAATGGTGGAATAGAATTATTTTTAAAAAATCACTAAGGTGGGACCGAATCAAATGTGAATGACAAAAATTGAGACAATGTGAAAAAAACAATGAGTTATCACTGTTTCATTCTGCACTGAATTGTCCCGCAGCGAGTTGGCCCATGATGAATTGGCCCATTCCCGAGAGGAATGGCTAGGAAGTGACCAAGAATAACAGAATAACAGAGTTGGAAGGGACCTTGGAGGTCTTATAGTCCAACCTCTTGCTCAAGCAAGAAACCCTATACCATTTGAGACAAGTGGCTGTCCAGTCTCTTTTTAAAAGCCTACAGTGACTGAAAACCCGCAACTTCTAAAGACAAGCTGTCAATTGTTTTCACTACTAGGAAAGTTTTCCTTAGTTTAGATTGCTTCAATCCTTGATTATTTTCATCCATTATTTTGAAAAATAAGTTGAGAGTAGAGTAGAGTCAGCGGTTCAAATCTCACCGGCTCAAGGTTGACTCAGCCTTCCATCCTTCCGGGGTAGGTAAAATGAGGACCCAGATTGTTGGGGGCAATGTAAATATATATATACATTGCTTACTGGTGTACACCGCTTAGAGAGTGCTTGCACTTAAAGCGGTATATAAGTCTCATAAATAAATAGAATAGAATAGAATAGAATAGAATAGAATAGAGTAGAATAGAATAGAATAACAGAGATGAAAAGGATCTTGGGAGATCTTCTAGTCCAACCCCCTGCTCAGGCAGGAAACTCTATGTTCTATTGTTTCTGTTTGCATTATAATGAATTCCAATATGACATGGTCACTCTCCCCCAAAGCTCCAGCAACTTAACCCCCCTCTATCACTTCTTTGTTAGTAAAAAAAAGTGCTTAATAATCTTTAACTCAGTAAACTAAATAACCAAGTAAAAGTACCGTATTTTCTGGCGTACAAGACGACTTTCTGAAGCATGCAAATCGGCTCCGAAGTCAGGGGTCGTCTTATACGCCGAGTCATCTTATACACCGGAAATTACGGTAATTTCCGGCATATAAGACGACTTTCTAAGCATGCAAATCGGCTCCAAAGTTGGGGGTCGTCTTATACGCCGAGTCGTCTTATACGCCAGAAATTACGGTAATTTCTGGCATATATGACGACTTTCTAAGCATGCAAATCGGCTCCGAAGTCGCGGGTCGTCTTATACGCCAAGTCGTCTTATATTCCGGAAAATACAGTACTTACTTCTTCTCTATTAGTAAGGAAAAGATGAACAGGAAATGAGATGTGATTGCCATTGTCCTACACTCCAGTTTTTCCACTGGAGATCTCAGAGTCCAATATATCTCTATTCCCTTCCCCAGTTTCTGGTTTTCAGCATGGGATAGAAGAGCTCCAGTAGATTTGCTTAGCTTTCTTACGCAGCAACCATTTGCAGTTACAACAGAAATAAAAAATAATAAAAAGTAGCTTTGCAACCCAGGCATGGATTTACAAATTTTGCATTGTCCCTTAGCCAGGTTTGCCAGTTAGTATAAGTTATCCTGTCCCTGACATTTTTTCTGTCACACAGATCTTAAACAAGCAATGTCATTCTGAGCTGCTTTTCTTAGCACCATAAGTGTCCCTACAAATTTGATTTGATGTGGATATATGAATTTGGTAGTAGCCCACTTGGAACTGCATCTTTACTAGAAGCTTAAATCAAGTTCTTTGATATTAGCCAGAAAATCAGCCAAGTTATTTTGATGATACTTTGGCAAAATTTCAGGGGGGAAAATGATCTTTAAACACGCTCCTAATCTTGCTACAATTTCTCATGTTTCTTTTTTAAAGAAAAGAATGTCCAAGAGGGTAAGAATTGCAAGGAACAACAACAAACAATCCACCCAAAAGAGGAAAAAAGGAAGTTTGCCAATCAGCTGGAACCAAAAAGTGATGAGAGAAACGGATCACAAAGTGGAATTAAGAAAAGCTTTTTATGGATCACTCGGCCTACTTATCATAGAAAGATGCCTACAGGAGACAGACCTTATAAATGCCTGGAGTGTGGGAAGAACTTTTCTAAATCCAGTCACCTCATTCGCCATAAAATGACCCATTCAAAAGAGAAACCATATATCTGTAGCGAGTGTGGAAAGGCCTTCCGTGATAATTGTTCTCTCAGAAGCCACCAGAGGAATCACAGTGGAGAAAGGCCCTATAAATGCATGGAGTGTGGGAAGACTTTTACTCAAAGTGGTGCTCTTGCTACCCATAAAAGAATCCACACGGGGGAGAAGCCATATAAATGTATGGTGTGTGGGAAGGGCTTTACTCAGGGCAGTCACCTTACTTCTCATAAGTTTATCCACACAGGGGAGAAGCCATATAAATGCATGGTGTGTGGGAAAAGCTTTACTCAGGGCAGTCGTCTTACTTCTCATAAGTTCGTCCACACAGGGGAGAAACCGTACAAATGCATGGAGTGTGGGAAGACTTTTACTCAAAACAGTAACCTTACTTCCCATAAAAGAATCCACGCAGGGGGCAAGCCATATAAATGCAGAGAAGGTGGAATGGGCTTCTGTGAAAATGCATCCCTTATGGAACATGAAAGGATCCACCTGGAGGAGAAACCATATAAGTGCACGGACTGTGGAAAGGGTTTTTCACTATCTGATCACCTCATTTCCCACGAAATGACCCATTCAGAAGAGAAACCGCATGCCTGCTTGGATTGTGGAAAGATTTTCCCTGATAATTATTCTCTTAGAAGCCATCAAAGGAATCATGGGGGAGAAAGACCCTATAAATGTATGGACTGCGGAAAGACCTTCGCTTGGAGCAGTAATCTCTCTTACCATAAAAGAACCCACACAGGGCAGAAGCCTTATAAATGTGTAGAATGTGGGAAGGGTTTTAGTACTAACAGTTATCTTACTGCCCATAAACGGATCCACACAGGGGAGAAGCCGTATCAATGTATGGACTGTGGAAAGAGCTTTAGAAGGAGTAGCCTTCTTACTTACCATAAAAAGATCCACACAGGAGAGTAGCCATATCAGTCCAAGGAGTGAGGGAAGAGCTTTAAGAGGAATAGTAATCGAAAATCTCATGAAAGAGTCCACTTTGGCAATGCTGCATATAAACATTATACATATACAAATATGTGAGAATATTTTGCCTTTCCAGTCCAGAGTAGATTGGAAGATGAATCTTCATTCCTGATTGTAATTTTTACTCAGTAGAAGGTTCCCAGGCAAGAAATAAGTAGAGCTAAAGAGTATTTATGGTGTCTTCATGGTGTCTAGCACAATACTTTAAAAAATGTAGATTTCTAGGAATTTCCTCTGATGAATATATCCACTGGAGTAGTGGATTGCAGGCAGATAATCAACCCTTAATCACTTATTATGATTGCACTATTTCTTCATTTGCTTAATATTGTTACAATCTGCCTTTCCATCCTTCTCATTATGTAATGCAAAGTAATATCTGAGAAAGAAAACCATAAGGAGCATAGGGTTAGAAAATACAACCTGAATTTCAACATACAGCTCATTGGCTATGTTTCCTAATTTTGTGGCGATTTTTGTTTTCTTCCCTTTGTTTTTAATTGCAAAGTTAAATAGCAAAAGAGTTTGTGTGTCCTAGTATCAAAAAAACCATTCCAGAAATATATGGGAGACATCTCTCAATCCACAAAGGAGTTACTGTCTCTTGCATGTGAAAATAACAAAGCCAGATTTGTTTTCTACTATGGGAAATCAGGACATGGGATGAGTAATAGGAATGAGAAAGCATTATTCAGTCAAAAATGTCTTTATGGCACTGAATCCTCATTATAAACTCATATAAATGTGCATTACACGGAAACAGATTCAGAGGGAGACTTTCATTATCAAATGAGCCACAGTGGTGAGAAAGCCTATAAATGCACATGCAAAGGCTTTTTCTATGAAGGTGCTAAAATCTGCTTTGGTGCGGAATGACAAGACTGGCAAAAGCTAAAATGAAACGTTTGCAAGAAAAGTAAGCAAGCTCAGCGAGCACCAAGGACACTTCATTTCAGTCCTGAATTACAAATATTCTCCATTGCTAAAATTGATTGTGTCACATTTAGCTTTAAAATTAGATTAAATTAAATGTAGTTGGTATGGGGTTTTTCCCTGTCATATGGTTAATGATTTTGGGCACCTTGAAAATGACAATCGTGGGATTATTATTTTGGTCCATACTTGAGGGTTTTAGAGTTTCATGTCCGGTTGAAATCGTTTACTCAAAGGCAGCTGAGCAGTAGTTAATAATAATAATAAAGTTGGAAGGGACCTTGGAGGTCATCAAGTCCAACCCCCTGCTCAGGCAGGTACCCCCTGCTTAATGATGGCAAACCTTTTAGAGACAGTGCCCAAAAACCGCCCCTGCGTCCCTGCCCGCCCCACTCTGCGCCCCGCCCGCTCCGCCCCCGCTCCCCCGCAAGGCCACTCACCGCCTCCACGGCCCACTGCAGTAGATCACTCAGGTGGCCCAGCAGCGCTATGGCAGCCATGCCCTCCTCCCGTGCCCCGTAGCAGCATCTGTGTGCGAAGGGGCGTGACATCGGAGTCTTGTCCCTGCTGCCTGGCTGTCATGTGCTTGGCTGTGTTGCTCCATGCGGTCCGCGCCCGGGAGCGATTCTCCTCCAAGGGGGCTGCTGTTGAGAAGGGGGCCCGGGGGGAGGCGGGGCTGGGCAAGTGCACGTGCCCACAGAGAGGGCTTTGAGTGCCATAGGTTCGCCACCACTGCCCTGTACCATTTCGGACAAATGGCTGTCCAGTCTCTTCTTAAAAACTTCCAGTGTTGGAGCATTCACCGCTTCTGAAGGCAGGTTATTCCACTGGTTAATTGTTCTAACTGTCAGGACGTTCTAGGTTGCTTCTCTCCTTGATTAGTTTCCATCTGTGTTGTGTTCCTAGTGTTGTGGAAATATCCACCCCATCTGTTTCTAGCCATTTCCATATATGGAGCAGTTAAATCAAGTAGCTTTATTAAGAGAAAGTTCTTGTAGGGAAGATGGATCTCTAAGCAAGCATCCAAGAGGAACCTAGATGTGTCATAAATAGATGTGATAATATAATACATGTGGAAAATCCTGACAAAAATGAGAATAGACATGAAAGACTATGCTGGTATTGTTATCCAGCCTTATTGATTATGTCATTATGTCACAATAATCATTGATTATTGTGTCATCAAGTTGGCTCAATTCTGCAACCACACAAATACATTTTCTGACAGGAGAAGTATATCAAATCTTTGCAACCACAGAAGATACATGTTATGATGGAGGACTTGGTCCTTCAGTTGTGCACTCAGCACGTTAACTGGGTTAATCCATCTTGCTGCTGGTTGTCCTCTTTCCATTTTTTCATTGATAATAATTTTTATTGCAGTTTCAATAAGGGTAAAAGCCAATACAAGCTAAGAAAAATATGAAAAAGTGTATAGGTGGCGCAGCAGTTAGAGTGCAGTACTGCAGGCCACTTTAGCTGACTGTTCAGCAGGTCAGCGGTTCAAATGTCACCGGCTCAAGGTTGACTCAGCCTTCCATCCTTCCGAGGTAGGTAAAATGAGAACCCAGATTGTTGGGGGCAATGTAATATATATATATATATATATATATATATATATATATATATATATATATATATATATATATATATATTTTCTGAGGTTTTCGCGGGTGTTTGTATGTAGGTCTTTGGTTGTTCGGGTTTTCTCCCGCGTAAAATTGGAAGTGTCTTGGCGACGTTTCGACGAAGTCACATTCGTCATCTTCAGGCTGGTTTTTTAGCTTATTGCTGCTCAAAGCAAGAAGCTAAAAACACCAGCCTGAAGATGACGAATGTGACTTCGTCGAAACGTTGCCAAGACACTTCCAATTTTACGCGGGAGAAAACCCGAACAACCAAAGACCTATATATATATATATATATATATATATATATATATAATATATATATATATACATTGCTTACTGGTGTACACCGCTTAGAGAGTGCTTGCACTTAAAGCGGTATATAAATCTCATAAATAAATAAATATAGAATAAATAAAGGGAGGAAGGAGAAAATGGGAAAAAAAACGGAAAAGATTCAAAAGGAAACAATTTTTCCATTCATCAAGATAAGTAGAAATATTTTTAAAAACTTAACATCTAATGTTTCAGCAAAAAACTCTTCACCCCATATTTCACCTTTTATCTCTTGGCATGTAATAAAGTCTCATCTTCCAATTCCAATCAGCAAAACTCCATTAAGAGTTGCTACTAGTAACAATTTGATATTTCTTTCCTTTATACAATGTCTTATGATTTTCTCTAAAAATGCAAAAGGAAAAAAAAATCTTCTCATATCTTATATCTGTAACACCCTTAAAACCCGTCACTGAAATAATCAGGAAAATTTCCATCAGGAGCGAATAGAAACAAAACAATATATTTATTATTAAGTCCTTCAAATACTATTCCACAAATTTATCATCTCTTCAAATATAACCCATTGAAAGCTGTTAGAAAAAAGGATCCTCCGTTTTGGGGGGAATCCTTTTCCCACTTCAAGGGTTTTTTTTTAAAAAATGTTGATTCTTTTTGGGGAAGATTTTTGCCTTGAGGTCCATTTAACCAGTGGAACAACCTGCCTCCAGAAGCCGTGAATGCTCCAACAACGGAAGTTTTTAAGAAGAGACTGGACAGCCATTTGTCGGAAATGGTATAGGGTTACCTGCCTGAGCAGGGGGTTGGACTTGATGACCTCCAAGGTCCCTTCCAACTAATAATAATAATAATAATAATCATAATAATAAAGTTGGAAGGGACCTTGGAGGTCATCTAGTCCAACCCCCTGCTCAGGCAGGAAACCCTATACCATTTCGGACAAATGGCTGTCCAGTCTCTTCTTAAAAACTTCCAGTGTTGGAGCATTCACCACTTCTGGAGGCAGGTTGTTCCACTGGTTAATTGTTCTGTCAGAAATTTCTCCTTAGTTCTAGATTGCTTCTCTCCTTGATTAGTTTCCATCCATTGCTTCTTGTCCTGCCTTCGGGCACTCTGGAGAATAGCTTGACTCCCTCTTCAGACATTGGAACACTGCTATCATGTCCCCCCTCGTCCTTCTCTTTGTTAAACTAGACATACCCAATTCCAGCAGCCGTTCCTTATATGTTTTAGCCTCCAGGCCCTTAATCATCTTTGTTGCTCTTCTCTGTACTCTTTCTAGAGTCTCAGCATCTTTTTTACATCGTGGTGACCAAAACTGGATGCAGTATTCCACGTGTGGCCTTACCAAGGCCTTGTAAAGTGGTATTAATACTTCACGTGATCTTGATTCTATTCCTCTGTTAATGCAGCCCAGCACTGTTGGCTTTTTTGGCAGCTGCAGCACAAGTTAAACTAGACATACCCAATTCCAGCAACTGTTCCTTATATGTTTTAGCCTCCAGTCCCCTAATCATCTTTGTTGCTCTTCTCTGTATGTGGAGAAGTACCAGGCAGTGTGAAAAGGAAACCATGCTGGCCCAGCTTTTGGGAGAATATAAAAATGGATAGTACTTGGAGCCATAATGTAGAACAAAATGCCAAATGAGGCATTTCTCCTTAGTTTCTCCTTAGTTCTAGGTTGCTTCTCTCTTTGGTTAGTTTCCACCCATTGCTTCTTGTCCTGCCTTCAGGCGCTTTGGAGAATAGCTTGACTCCCTCTTCTCTGGGGCAGCTCCTGAGATATTGAAATACTGCTCTCCTGTCCCCCCTCATCCTTCTCTTCATTAAACTAGACCAGGGGTAGGCAACCTTGGCTCTTTTATGACTCGTGGACTTCAACTCCCAGAATTCCTGAGCCAGCCACGCTGGCTCAGGAATTCTGGGAGTTGAAGTCCACGAGTCATAAAAGAGCCAAGGTTGCCTACCCCTGAACTAGACCTACCCAATTCCAGCAACCGTTCCTCATATGACTTAGCCACCAGTCCCCTAATCATTTGTGTTGCTCTTCTCTGTACTCTTTTTATTGTTATTATTTTTATTATTATATATTACTCCCATTCACAGCTACCATCTTTTCCTTGTTTGGTGCAATGGTGGCTCCTGAACAATAAAAGTACCCTTTTGTTCTGTGGCTATTTCTTCAAAAAGAGGCGCAAGCAAAAAAAAAAAAACGACTTGAAAGCAGAAAATGAGTTTTTCCTAAACTAGGAATATGTGTTCCCCAAACAGGCTTGAAATGTCTCTGGGGGTTTAGAGCAGGGGGGGGGTCTTCAAACTGGGCCCTTTGATGACGGGTGGACTTCAACTCCCAGAATTCCTCAGCCAGCTTTGCTGGCTGAGGAATTCTGGGAGTTGAAGTCCACCCGTCATCAAAGGGCCCAGTTTGAAGACCCCCCTGCCTTAGAGACAGTTTCTGATGGAAACGAATCAATGAGAGATGATCCCGCATAGAAAAAAAAGGAGAAATTTCCAGCCAGTTAGAACAATCAATCAATCAATCAGTGGAATGGCTTGCTTTCAAAAGTAGTGGGTGCCCCACCCCTCAGGGTTTTTAAGAAAAGATCGGACAGCCATTTATCCAGCCGAGGCGGGATAAGAGAGGATTGCCCGGGGCGTTTCTCTTCCCCCCTCCTTCCGCTGTGAGGCGGGGGGGGGGGGAAATGGCGCAGAGGCTGCCGGGAAGCCTCGCGGGGAGGTGCATCCCGACGAGCTTTCTGAGTTCCGTGAGTGGCGGCTCTGCCCGTGCAAAGGGGTCCCGCGCTGGAGGCCAGCGTGGAGACGGGTCAAGTCTTCCCCCGGGGTGGGAGGCCGGGATCCCATGTTGCCCTGCCGCTCTTTCCCCTGCTTTGACCGGGCGGAGGGGGGAGCAAAGGCGAGAAATGGGGGTCGCCAGAAGGGAGGGGCCGTTTGCCCCCATTTCCTGGGGGAACCTCTGCATGGGGGGGGAGGGGGAGGCTGGCCCGAAGTCCCCCTGCCGGTTCTGGGTGCAAGGCCGGCGGGGCCCCGGCTGCGAGGACTGGGGTGCTGCATCCCCGCCTTTCCCCACGACTGGCAGGCGAAGGGAAACGTTGCAGAGAGGGAGGTGCAAGTGGGGCTGAGATGCAGCATTCGCACCGTGTGCCGAATAGAATAGAATAGAATAGAATAGAATAGAATAGAATTACAGAGTAGAGTAGAATAGAAATACAGAATAGAGCAAAATAGAATAACAGAATAGAGTGGAATAGAAATATAATATAGAACAGAATAGAATAGAACTACAATTACAGAATAGAGTAGAATAGAATAACAGAATAGAGTAGAATAGAAATATAATATAGAATAGAACTACAATTACAGAATAGAGTAGAATAGAATAGAAATACAGAATAGTGTAGAATAGAATAACAGAATAGAGTAGAGTAGAATAAAAATATAGAATAGAATAGAATTACAATTACAGATCAGAGTAGAATAGAAATATAATATAGAACAGAATAGAATAACAGAATAGAGTAGAATAGAAATATAATATAGAATAGAATTACAATTACAGAATAAAGTAGAGTAGTAATACAGAATAGAGAAGAGTAGAGTAGAATAGAAATATAATATAGAACAGAATAGAATAACAATAGAATAGATTTACAATTACAGAATAAAGTAGAGTAGAAATACAGAATAGAGAAGAGTAGAATAGAAATATAATATAGAACAGAATAGAATAACAGAATAGAATAGAATAATAGAATAGAATAACTTTATTGTCACTTTGAATGTACACTAATCAGCATACATTAAAATGAAATTTTGTTGCATACAGCTCTCCAAGGGTCACCAATATACCCTACATAAATATGACAAAAATAAATAAATACAGAATTATGCATATACCCACATATATGACAACAGAGAAACAACACAGTCTAGATTGGATGTATAGATATACATGGCAAGAAAAATGAATCTTGCGAGTTTACCAGATGGATGGCATAGGGGACAAAGCTATTACAGAACCAGGTGGTCCTGCTAGAAATACTTCAAAATCTCCTCCCAGAGTGAAGCAACAGAAACAGATGGTAAAGTGGGTGTGTGGGGTCTTTAACAATGCTTTGAGCGCTATGCACATAGGCCTTATAAGGAGCATCCTGGATATCAGGAAGTGAGCTTTCTATGAGCTTCCTATGACACCAGTGTTCGTCAAAGTTGGCAACTTTACACTCTGGGTACTGAAGTGGAAGTTGGAAAAAGACTAGGAATTACATGAAAACAGACCATCATGTTAAGGTGTAGCTGGTTTATTGATTTGAGTTTTATTCCTATATGTATTGGATGGTGGTTTCTTAATTCAGGCTTCTAAAGTCTCCCCCCCCTTGGTATTTCTGCCAGGTGGTTAATGGGGTTCTGCTGCTTTTACTATGTTCAAATGTTGATTTAATTACCTATTAAATCAATTTATATATAATAATAATAGTAGTAAAGTTGGAAGGGACCTTGGAGGTCATCTAGTCCAACCCCCTGCTCAGGCAGGAAACCCTACACCATTTTGGACAAGTGGCTGTCCAGTCTCTTCTTAAAAACTTCCAGGGTTGGAGCATTTACTGCTTCTGGAGGCAAGCTGTTCCACTGATTAATTGTTCTCACTGTCAGGAAGTTTCTCCTTAGTTCTAGGTTGCTTCTCTCCTTGATTAGTTTCCACCCGTTGCTTCTTGTCCTGCCTTCAGGTGCTTTGGAAAATAGCTTGATTCCCTCTTCTTTATGGCAGCCCCTGAGATATTGGAATACTGCTATCATGTCCCCCCTTGTCCTTCTCTTCGTTAAACTAGACATACCCAATTCTAGCAACCGTTCCTTATATGTTTTAGCCTCCAGTCCCCTAATCATCTTTGTTGCTCTTCTCTGTACTCTTTCTAGAGTCTCAACATCTTTTTTACATCGTGGTGACCAAAACTGGATGCAGTATTCCAAGTGTGGCCTTACCAAGGCATTAAGAGTGGTATTAATACTTCACGTGATCTTGATTCTATCCCTCTGTTAATGCAGCCTAGCACTGTGTTGGCCTTTTTGGCAGCTGCAGCACACTGCTGGCTCATATTTAAGTGATTGTCTACTAGGACTCCGAGGTCCCTCTCACAGTTACTACTATTGAGCATGGTGCCACCTATGCTGTACTTGTGCATTTGGTTTTTCTTGCCTAAATGTAAACCTTGCTTTTTTCACCATTGAATTTCATTTTGTTAGTTAGTGCCCAGTGTTCAAGTCTGTCCAGATCCTTCTGTATCTGAAGCCTGTCTTCTGGAGTGTTGGCTATTCCTGCCAGCTTGGTGTCGTCTGCAAATTTGATGAGTTCCCCATCTATCCCTTCATCCAAATCGTTGATGAAGATGTTGAAGAGTACTGGGCCCAGAACAGAGCCCTGGGGCACCCCACTACACACTTCCCTCCATATAGATGCAGTTCCATTGAGGACCACTCGCTGAGTACGGCCGGTCAGCCAGCTACGGATCCATCTGGTGGTGGTTCTGTCTACCCCACATTTTTCTATCTTGTCAAGTAGTAGGTTGTGATCTACTTTATCAAACGCCTTATTGAAGTCCAAGTAAATTATGTCCACAGCATTCCTCTGATCCACTAATTTTGTCACTTGGTCAAAGAATGCAATAAGATTTGTCTGGCATGATCTATTTTTGACAAACCCATGTTGGCTTTTAGTAATGACTTTGTTTGCCTCTAGGTGTTCGTTGATTCGTTGTTTGATTATCTTTTCCAGGATCTTCCCAGGTATTGAGGTCAGGCTGATAGGTCTGTAATTTCCTGGATCCATTTTTTTTCCTTTTTTGAGGATGGGAACTACATCAGCTCTTTTCCAGTCCTCTGGTAGTTCCCCTGTGTTCCAGGATCTTTGAAAAATATAGTTCAGTGGCTCCGATATCACATCTGCCAGTTCCTTGAGAACTCTGGGGTGCAATCCATCTGGTCCTGGCGATTTGAACTCATCTAGGCTGGACAGGTGCTCACTAACCATTTTCTTGCCTATCTTAATTTGTGTTTCTGTTTTGTTTTTTATGGCACTATTTTTGATAAGTTGGTCTGTTTTTTCCCTTTGTGTAAAGACAGATGCAAAAAATGAGTTAAATAGTTCTGCTTTCTCCCTGTTGCTTGTCACCTTCTTGCCACTTCCACCCACTAATGGATCAATCATTTCCTTCACTTTTTTCTTGTTTTTTACGTGTTGAAAGAAGCTTTTTTTGTTATTTTTGACTTTGGTCGCAAGCCTTAGTTCATTTTGAGCCTTGGCTTTCTTCACTTCATCTTTGCAGGCTCAGGCTATTTGCTGATATTCTGACTTAGTTATGTTCCCCTCTTTCCACTTTCTATACTTGTCCTTTTTATCTTTCAATTTGTCAGAGAGTTCTTTATGCAGCCATGCTGGTTTCTTTTGAGAGCTGTTGTTTTTCCTCTTTGTTGGTATTGTGCTAGACTGTGCTTTTATTATCTTATTTTTCAAAATTTCCCAAGCTTCTTGAGTTGTTTTCCCCTTGAGGATTCTCATCCATGGAATCCTTCCCAAACCCTCTCTAAGTTTATTGAAATTAGCTCTCTTGAAGTCCAAGACTCTAGTTTGACTGTGTTCTATTGCTTGTGCTTCTATAATGTTGAATTCTAATATTGCATGATCACTTCCTCCCAGGGTTCCTATGGCTTCAACACCGTCTGTCATTTCATCTCTGTTAGTGAGAATTAGATCCAAAATGGCTAATCCCCTAGTTCCCTTCTCTACTTTTTGGGAGACAAAGTTGTCTGCTAGGTTTGCCAGGAACCTGTTTGATCTTCCACTTGGTGCGGAGTTTGTCTCCCAGTTGATATCACTCGTCTTACTTTCTGTTTGTGACCTGAAACATTCATGAGTCAGATTGTCTTATCTCTATTCACCGCCACAGAAATCACTGTAACAGAAACCTCAGAAAGAGAAATCCACAATCTATTTTTTGTGTTTCTCCAATATTTTAAGTCATTGGAAGAAGTTGATCCAGAAAGGGTCTCTTTAATTTCCACCAGATAAATCAACCTAACCTAATAAGATTCCCCTCTCTCTTTCCAAATATTAGTACCATATATGCCGGCGTATTAGGCGACCCAGCGTATAAGACGACCCCCAAGTTCGACGCTGGGTCGCAAGACGATCGACGCCGAGTCGCATATAAGACGACTTTCTAGGCATGCGACTCGGCGTCGATCATCTTATACGCCGGAAATGACGTCATTTCCGGCGTATAAGATGACTTTCTAGGCATGCGACTCGGCGTCGATCATCTTATACGCCGGAAATAACGTCATTTCTGGCGTATAAGATGATCGACACCTAGTCGCATGCCTAGAAAGTCATCTTATACGCCGGAAATAAACGTAGTTTATAACGTTATTTCCGGCGTATAAGATGACTTTCTAGGCATGCGACTCGGTGTCGATCATCTTATACACCGGAAATGACGTCATTTCCGGCGTATAAGATGATCGACACCGAGTCGTATGCCTAGAACGTCATCTTATACGCCGGAAATAATAAATAAATAAATAAACGTTATGACTCGGCGTATAAGACGACCCCCGAGTTCGGAGGCTGTTTCATCGCTCTCAAAAGTCGTCTTATACGCCGGAATATACGGTAGATTCATTTAACATCTTTTTATTTTGGAGAAGGATCCTCTGGAGTTAAATTCCAGTTGCGAAATCGTTAGTTGCGAAATCGTGTCCGACCCATCGCGACCCCATGGACAACATTCCTCCAGGACTTCCTGTCCTCTACCATCTTCTGGAGTACATTTAAGCTCACACCTCCTGCTTCATTGACTTCATCCAGCAACCTTATTCTCCGTAATACCATTCTTCTCTTGCCCTTAGTCTTTCCCAGCATTAGGCTCTTCTCCAGTGAGTCCTTCCTTCTCTTAGGTGGCCAAAGTACTTGAGTTTCAACTTCAGGATCTGGTCTTCTAAAGAGCAGTCAGGGTTGATCTCCTCTAGGATTGACCGGTTTGATCGCCTTGCAGTCCAGGGGACTCGCAGGAATCTTCTCCAGCACCATAATTCAAAGGCCTCCATTCTTTGGCACTCAGCCTTTCTTATAGTCCAAGTTTCACAGCCATACATTGCAACTGGGAAAACCATGGCCTTGACTATACGTACTTTTGTTGGCAGGGTGATGTCTCTGCTTTTTAGTATGCTGTCTAGATTTGCCATAGCTTTCCTCCCCAGGAGCAAGCGTCTTCTAATTTCTTGGCTGTAGTCCCCATCTGCGGTGATCTTGGAGTCCAGGAAGATAAAATCTGTCACTACCTACATTTCTTCCCCATCTATTTGCCAGTCACCCAGTAATTACTGGAAATATCTTTTGTTTTCCATTTCAGATATGTAAAGTGAAAACTTTTCCTGCTTCATCTGAAGATGAAAGCTTCTTGTAAGCGTGGAGGGCTGAATGTCCTTGGGAAACTTGACCAGATCCTTACCGTGAAATTCAGATCTTGTGAATAGGAAGATCTCTGGAGATCCATTGACCCATTCTGCAGCTGGATTAGAGAAAAAAGAGAAGATGGAGGGACAACACCCAGCAGATGCAGGAACTGGAAAAGGCCCTCTTGCTTGGAGCTGTGGGAAGAATGGGTCAAGTCTTAGGCAGAAGATCCAGGAAGAGGGAACTAACGCTTTAGAGGTCCATTGCTGTCACTTCAGCAAAGTACAGTTCCAGAAGGTGACTGGGCCCCGAAATGTTTGCAGTCACCTCCACCGCCTTTGCCTTCAGTGGCTGCAGCCAGAGAGACACACGAAGGCTCAGATGTTGGACCTGGTTCTCCTGGAGCAGTTCCTGGCTGTCCTTCCCCCAGAGATGGAGAAATGGGTACGGGAGTGTGGCGCAGAGACGAGTTCCCAGGCAGTGGCCCTGGCCGAAGGGTTCCTGCTGAGCCAGGAGGAGGAAAAGATGCAAGAAAAGTTGCAGGTATGAGAATATAGCTCTAATGAGCTCTCTGAATTTGTCAGTGTCTCTCTGACAGAGTTTTCTGGGATTATGAACTGCTAAGTCAGTGGTTCTCAACCTGTGGGTCGGGACCCCATTTGGGGTCGAACGACCATTTCACGGGGGTCGCCAAACAACACAGTCCGCCATTTTTTCCTCCTTTTCCTTAACTGTGCTACTCCCTTTTATTCTATTGGCTTTTGAAAGCCAATAGAATAGACTCTCTTGAATAGAGTCTAATTCTATTGGCTTTCAAGAGCCAATAGGAATTGTCCAGGCTGTCTCTGCCCTGCTGAGCCCGCCAAAAGTCCCATTCTGCAAACGGTGCTGCACCAGTTGAGTAGTCCTCGACTTATGACCGGTTGGGGGTCGCGGCATTAAAAAGGTTGAGAACCACTGTGCTAAGGCCAGTTATTCTATTCTTCTTTTAGAAGATGTATTTGGGGAATTCTTCCACCCTCATTTTTCATCTTCAGGGATACACATTGGGGTCTCCCCGCGTGAGGGTATGAGAATTCATTTCTTTCTCTCTGCTCTTCCTTGTTTCTACTGGGACATCATGTCCAGATATCCTTGGGAGCAGCCACTGAGTATGTCAAGGGAAGGAAAGAATCCAAACTCTTTCAAGAACTGCAGCTCGGGGAGATCTTCCAGAAAAATGAAAATCAGGATGCCATGTCAGGTAATGGAAGCTCCTTCTATATCAGTGATGGCGAACCTTTTTGAGATCGTGCCCAAACCGCAACCCACCGCTGGCATGCAAAAACCAGGGGCACAAAAATGGGACACTGTGCTGCAAGGCGCAAAAACGGCTGACACTGCACGTGGGGTGCAGATACAAGGTGCTGCATCACGCAAGAACGGGGCAGGGCTAGTGAGTATCATGCAGGCACTAGCCACACCCCATTTGCAGCGCGTGCATGCTCGTGGCCCCGTGTGCGCCTGCGCGCATGTAAAATGCTTCCCCGTCCCTTTTCTTCCAGCCCACCAATCGACAATGGTTGGTGACCTCTGCTCTACCACTTCTACTCGAGCTTGCGAGTCGGCCGCTTCGCCTCCTTTGTGCTGGGGAGGGCTCCTCCTCCAGGTGGCGGTGGCAGCCTGATGGGCCTGCTGCTGGTGGGGGTGTCCCGCGTGACAACAGAGAAGGCTCTGAGTGCTACCTCTGGCACACGTGGCATAGGTTCGCCACCACTATTCTACATGATATAATAAGGACTGGACATCCAGCTAACTCTGATTCTTTTGCCCCTCTTGGGTGGAATCTCTTGCCTTTTTTTTTTTTTAATCAAATCTGCTTTCATACTTTTTTTTTTTTTTTGCCTCTCACAGAGAACCAAGACCAGTCCTTGCTATTTTTAGAATCACCTCCTCTTCATGATAAAGCAGAAAGAACGGCTGAAGCTCTGCCCCAGGTACGAGAAACTTTGGAAAAGTTGGCGGGGTTTCATTTTGTTCTGGAGTTCAAGGCAATATATATTGCTAGAATTGGGTATGTCTAGTGCAGTGGTTCTCAACCGGTGGGTCGGGACCCCATTTGGGATCGAACGACCATTTCACGGGGGTCGCCAAACAACGCAGTCCGCCATTTTTTCCCCCTTTTCCTTAGCTGTGCTACTCCCTTTTATTCTATTGGCTTTTGAAAGCCAATAGAATAGACTCTCTTGAATAGAGTCTAATTCTATTGGCTTTCAAAAGCCAATAGGAATTGTCCAGGCTGTCTCTGCCCTGCTGAGCCCGCCAAAAGTCCCATTCTGCAAACAGTGCTGCACCAGTTGAGTAGTCCTCGACTTACGACCAGTTAAGTAGTCCTCAACTTACGACCAGTTGGGGGTCGCGGCATTAAAAAGGTTGAGAACCACTGGTCTAGTGTAACGAAGAGAAGGATGAGGGGGACATGATAGCAGTCTTCCAATATCTCAGGGGCTGCCCCAAAGAAGAGGGAGTCAAGCTATTCTCCAAAGCGCCTGAAGGCAGGACAAGAAGCAACAGGTGGAAACTAATCAAGGAGAGAAGCAACCTAGAACTAAGGAGAAACTTCCTGACAGTGAGAACAATTAATCAGTGGAACAGCTGCCTCCAGAAGCGGTAAATGCTCCAACACTGGAAGTTTTTAAGAAGAGACTGGACAGCCATTTGTCTGAAATGGTATAGGGTTTCCTGCCTGAGAAGGGGGTTGGACTAGATGACCTCCAAGGTCCCTTCCAACTTTACTACTACTACTACTACTACTACTACTACTACTACTATTATTATTATTATTATTATTATTATATCGTAAGCCACATCGAGTCACTGAGAGCGATTTGGGAAGCCATATACACAAATAAGATCTATTTAAAATTTATTAAATGTATATGCCTCCTGTCTCAATATCCAGAGTGACTCTGTGTGGCTTACAAAGGCGTAAAAGCATAAATATGAAAGTATTAAAATTAACAATTAAATGAAGGTGAAAAACCAAAAGCAAGTATTGTTCAGGGTGGACTTTTGTCTCCTACTCAAGTCAACCCCCTCCAGCATAGCGCACCCTATCGGGGGGGGTGCGCTATGCTGGAGGGGGTTGACTTGAGTAGGAGACAAAAGTCCACCCTGAACAATACTTGCTTTTGGTTTTTCACCTTCAGGCCTCAAGCCAACTGGTACAGGCAGATTTTACATCCCTTCCAGAAAGCGGATGTCATCTCCAGGGGCAAGATGTTTTTTATTTTTATCCATTAAATTTACATGCCGCCAATCTCACTGACATGCAACTCTGGGAGGCACACAATCTGCTAAATTAATGTAATAAAAGATTAAAACCGTAAAACAATCGATACAGCATTAAGATTAACAGAGAAATTTACAGGGAGTAAATTGTTCTCAAGTAAATTTCTCCTAAGTCCTAGGTTGGTTCTCTTAACTAGTTTCCATCCATTGCTTCATTTTCTGCCTTCTGATGCTTTGGAGAATAGGTGTCAGAGGTTCCGACTAATGAAGCACTTCAAAGAACTTTCAGGCATGTTTCCTAAAGTCTTTATTACAGAGCTACAAATTGCCGGTCACCATCATGGACGTTGTGATGCCAGAATCTGACTTCCTCTCGCTGGCATCAATCTTTTCTTGCTAAACCCCTCCCTTATCTTGCAGTCACAAGTCACATTATCCAATTAGTGTGAAGGTCAAAAGTTTACTTCCTCTTTCTTTCCCGGGCTTTCCCCCCCCCACTCTAAGCTATGTATTAACCCAGTAAATACCAGACAGTTTTGCATATTGTCAAAGCAAGAATATACAGTATTTGCAGCATTGACATCAGGTTGACCTCTGTGACAATCCCTCAAGTATTGGAAGCCTGCTATGGTGTCACCACTACTACTTCTCTTCGTGAGATTAGACATAATCCAGTTCCTGCAACCGTTCATCGTATTTAAGTGCTTGTCCACTTAAATCATTCTCATAGTTACTGCTATTGAGCCAAGTTTCACTTAATCTGTACCTGTAAAATTGGTTTTTCTTGCCTTACTTTTCTCTACATTGAGAAATTTATTTGTATTTAACATGTAGAAAGTCCGCAAATGACTTCCAGTATCTTATAAAGCTGTCTAGTCCATTTTCTCCAATCAAAGCAGTTAGTTTTGCCGTCTCTGCTAATAATGAATTAGTAGAGATGGTGTTCCGGGATCTCTGGAAGATATAAGAATAAGAATAAGAATTTTCTCCCATTAATGTGCAATTGTTGTTTCCTTGAGTTTGTTTTTTTACATGTTGATAGAAGCTATTTTTGTTATTTTTTATTTTTATCGCAAGCCTTAATTCATTTTGACCCTTAGTTTTCCTGACTTCCTCTTTGCAGGTTCAGACTATTTACTGATATTCTGCCTTAATTATGTGCCCCTCTTTCCACTTTTTATACTTGTCGTTTTTGTCTTTCAGTTTATCAGAGTTCTATGGGTAGCCATGCTACTTTCTTTTGAGATCTCTCATTTTTCTTCTTCGCTAGAATTGTACTAGACTGGGCTTTTATAATCTCACTTCCCAAACTTCTTGTTTGGTTTCCTCTTAAGGATTCTCATCCATGGAATCCTTCTCAGGCTCTCTCTAAGTTTATTGAAATCAGCTATCTTGAAGTCCAAGAGTCTATTTTGAGTTTGTTCTATTGCTTGTGCTTACATAATGCTGAATTCCAATAGTAGAGGAATCCCAAGGTTCTTGTGACTTTAATGCGTTTTATCCAGATGGGTCCACTGCTGTCCAAAAGCTGCCTTGGGTCATTCCTAGGTGCCCCCATTTAAATCCAGGGAGCAGCATCGCCAGAGAATCAGCTTTGGCAGCAAAATCAGATCGTTGGAAAAAGAGAAAAAGTCTCTTTCTATTCAGCAGCCATCTTGTGGAGGAGTCCCTCCTGAAACTCCGATTTCATTGAGCTGACTGTTGTCTCAGCTGTCTTCCAGGATCAATCCATATACCAGTGGTTCTCAATGTTTGTGTGACGGTGACCCCCGTCACACAAACGTGCCGTCCCCATGCGTGGCGCGCATGCGCTGCGCCGCCCCCTGAGGGGAAAAATGGCGGATTGCCTTGTTTGGCGACCCCCGAGAAATGGTCAATCGACCCCAAATGGGGTCGCGACCCATAGGTTGAGAACCGCTGCCATATACCATTACAAGCACTCCCAACACTTTTATTGTGGTACAGAGTGCAAGCATGATGGTCCCTAAGTGGATAAAGCAAAAATGTCAGATGGGTTGCTCTAGTGCACAGGTCGGCAACCTGTGGCTCCGGAGCCGCATGCGGCTCTTTGAGCCTTCCCCTGTGGCTCCCAGCCTCCCCTGCCATTTGCAGAGAGAGACAGAGACAGAGAGAGGCAATTGCGCTTCCCTACTCTTTCTCTTTCTCTCTCTCTCTCTCTCTCTCTCTCTCTCTCTCTCTGTGTGTGTGTGTGTGTGTGTGAAAGAGAGTGCACTCACAGTGTTCTCGAGGAGCTGAAAAGCTTATTGGGCGGAGCTCCTCCCTTTGTTGCTCTCTGCAGGAAGCAGGAAGGGCAGGAGAGAACTAGCTAGCCCAGCTATGCTGACTCAGGAATTCTGGGAGTTGAAGTCCATGAGTCATAAAAGAGCTGAGGTTGCCTACCCCTGAGGGTCAAGAAGGATATATGCAGTTATCTTGATTTTAGATATCAAAAGGGTTTTGCGGCTTCCGGTGTTTTGTTTTTGGTGGGAAATGGGTCCAAGTGGCTCTTTGAGTGTTTTGGGTTGCCTACCCCTGCTCTAGTGTTTTCTTCTGCCCACATAAAAAGAATTGGAGCTACTGATAAGACTATCTTAATTGGCTTCATTGAAAGCCATTAAAAGTCCTGCAGTAAACCTGAAAAAATATCCTTCGCATTGTGCCCTCTGCCAAAAGTTGTGAGATCTTATTTTGAATTCTGCAGCCGTTGCTCATTTCATTCATTGCAAATCTCCCCTGGCATTGATCGAAGAGAAGTCTCAATTTTTTCTTGGGGTTGTTTGTTAATGGGGAAATTTGTTTCCTTGTTTAGGATCTTGTGTCTTTCGAGGAAGTGGCTCTGCATTTCTCTGAGGAGGAGTGGTCTCAGCTGGATGCTGACCAAAAAGCTCTCCATGGGGAGGTCATGCTGGAGAATTCCAGGAATCTGGCTTCTCTGGGTAAGAACTGTATTTGTGGTCAGAAATTAAGAGAAGACATTTAGGGCTTAGATGTAACCATCTACTCTGGAAAAAAAAACCCCGTTTTATGAAGAAGAAATTAATAGCTATCTCCTTAGATGTGTATGAGTATTTCTCATCTAATACTTGAGGGAGGGCTTCTGTTAGTTAATTTTTTCAGTTTCTCTTGAATCTCATCAAGGAGAGCTTGACCTCTTGGCTATAGATGTATGTGACCATACCACATTGTCTTCTGCTTGTTTGGGACCAGATTTCTTCTTTGTTTGTCATATGAATTTTGGCATTTTCTCAGACCAATAATGTGATGTCCCTCTTTTCTTTCTTGGACTTTTCTAAGATTATGAATCTCTGGATTCTAGATGAATTATTTCAGTTTTTCTCAACCGTAAATGAGATTTATTGATTCAGTGTCTCTGATCTTGACTTGACTGTTGATTGGTCAAGTCAAAGCAATTTTTGTCTTCTTCCATGGATTAAGAAACTTTGGAGAGTCTCTTAGTCACATGTTTGCCAATTAGTATAAGTCAGTGATGGTGAACTTTTTAGAGACCAAGTGCCCAAACTGCAACCCAAAACCTTCTTATACATCGTTGGGTGCTGGGTGGGTGTGGCCCATTGGCTGGGTGTGGCCCATTGGGTAGGCGTGGCTGCGGTGATAACGGCGGCAGACTGGGTGGGACTAAAAAGTTCAGTCAATTCCAACTTTGCAAGATCTTTTTTTTCCCCGCGAGAAGTTGAAATTGACTGATTGATTGAACCTTTTTCTTTTGTACACGGCGGCGGAGGCCTAAAGTGAAAAGGTTTTATAAAACCCAGCTAAAGGCCTACGACTGGGGCGATGGCGCGCGTGCCCACAGAGAGCGCTCTGAGTGCCGCCTCTGGCACCCATGCCATAGGTTCGCCACTACTGGTATAAGTTATCCTGTTCCCAGCATTTTTCCCCCCTCACAGAACAGAGATTGCTTAAATAAGCAATTTCATCCTGAACTGCTTTTCTCAGCACCATATACTGTCCCCACAAATTTCTAAATACAAGTTGATAATCTATAACCTTAATTTGCTGGCTTGCAGCTGCTGCCTGTAATTTCACACCCTCAGCTTTTGTTTGCTTTCTAAGAGGCTCAAAGCTAGGCAGACTGTGGGTGCCAGCATATTCATTTTGATTTGCATTCCCATTGTGTTCCTGCTTACTCTCTTGCATCCCTTTCTCTCCAATTACTGTAAATACAGTACAAACTTTAATTCCCGTTTTGCTAATTATCCCAGCACCAGAATGAGAATTTCAAAGGGCAGGGAAGTAGGAAAAAGGAAAGCTGAAATTAAACTGTAAGCACAGTCACAGTCATGTGATTTTCCACTTAGTGACCAATTTGCCAGTCCTTATTGTGGTTGCTTGATGGGTGCCCAAGACTGATAGTTATTGGGGATTTAATTTGGCCAAGGGTGGTAGATCATACGATGCAGCACAGGAGTTCATGACAACATGGAACTGATCTATTAAAGGCCTTGTACACATTGGTTGTCAAAGATTAGATCCGTGTTTTCTCTGAGGGCAATGGTAATCTGATTTGATGTGGATATATGAACTTCGAAGTAGCCCACTTGGGAATTCATCTTTAGCAGAAGCTTAGATCACATTCTTTCGTACTAGCCAGCAAAACAGCCAAATTATATTGATGATTCTTTGGCAAAAATTTAGAAGAAAACTTTGATCTCTAATTATATTTCTAATCTTGCTACAATTTCTCATGGCTTTTTTTTTTTTGAAGAAAAGAATGTCCAGGAGGATAAGAATTACAAAGAACAATGCCAAGCAATTAATCCAAAAGAGGAAAAAGGGAAGTTTGTCAATCTGTTGGAACCAAAAAGTGATGAAAGAAACCGATCAGAAAGTGGAATTAAAAAAAGCTTTTCTTGGATCAGTCGGCTTACTTACCACAGAAAGATCCATACAGGAGAACGACCTTATAAATGCCTGGAGTGTGGAAAAAGCTTTTCTAAATCCAGTCACCTCATTTCCCATAAAATGACCCATTCAAAAGAGAAACCATATACCTGTATCGAGTGTGGAAAGGCCTTCCGTGATAATTGCTCTCTCAGAAGTCACCAGAGGAATCACAAGGGAGAAAGGCCCTATAAATGCATGGAATGTGGAAAGACTTTTACTCAAAGTGGTAATCTTGCTTCTCATAAAAGAATCCATACAGGGGAGAAGCCATATAAATGTGTGGAGTGTGGCAAGAGCTTTACACAGGGCAGCCATCTTACTTCTCATAAGTTCATCCACACAGGGGAGAAACCATACAAATGCATGGAGTGTGGAAAGACTTTTACTCAAAGCAGTAATCTTACTTCCCATAAAAGAATCCACAAAGCGGGGAAGCCGTATAAATGCAGAGAAGGTGGAATGGGCTTCTGTGAAAATGCATCCCTTATGGAACATGAAAGGATCCACATAGGGGAGAAACCATATAAGTGCATGGACTATGGAAAGGGCTTTTCTGTATCCAATCACCTCATTTCCCATGAAATGACCCATTCAGAAGAGAAACCATATACCTGCTTGGAGTGTGGAAAGATTTTCCCTGATAATTATTCTCTTAGAAGCCATCAAAGGAATCACGGGGGAGAAAGACCCTATAAATGCATGGCCTGCGGAAAGACCTTTGCTCGGAGCAGTCATCTTTCCTCCCATAAAAGAATCCACACAGGGGAGAAGCCATATAAATGTGTGGAATGTGGGAAGGGTTTTAGTACCAACAGTTATCTTACTGCCCATAAACGGATCCACACAGGGGAGAAGCCGTATCAATGTATGGACTGTGGAAAGAGCTTTAGAAGGAGTAGCCTTCTTACTTGCCATAAAAAGATCCACACAGGAGAGAAGCCATATCAATGCAAGGTGTGTGGCAAGAGCTTCAACAGGAATAGTAATCTGAAATCTCATGAAAGAGTCCACTTGGGTAATACTCTTCGTACATACTAGACCAGTGGTTCTCAACCTTTTTAATGCCGCAACCCCCAACCGGTCGTAAGTCGAGGATTACTCAACCGGTCGTAAGTCGAGGACTACTCAACTGGTGCAGCACCGTTTGCAGAATGGGACTTTTGGCGGGCTCAGCAGGACAGAGACAGCCTGGACAATTCCTATTGGCTTTTGAAAGCCAATAGAATTAGACTCTATTCAAGAGAGTCTATTCTATTGGCTTTCAAAAGCCAATAGAATAAAAGGGAGTAGCACAGCTAAGGAAAAGGGGGGAAAAAATGGTGGACTGCATTGTTCGGCGACCCCCATGAAATGGTCGTTCCATCCCAAATGGGGTCCCGACCCACAGGTTGAGAACCACTGTACTAGACCTATATAAATATGTGAGAATATTTTTTTTCCAGTCCAAAGCAGACAAGGTGACTCCACAATCCTAATTGTGATTTTTGCTAAATAGAAAGCTCCAAGGCAAAAAATGAGGATGAATAGAAATAAAGAGCATTGATTGCCTTCTTAATGGTGTCTAGCCCAGAACTGAAGAAATACCGATTCCTAGCATTCCCCTCTGACGAATATTTCCACTAGAGCAGAATTGCAGGTGGATATTCAATCTTCAGTCCCTTATGATTTCATCATTTAATAATAATAATAATAAAGTTGGAAGGGACCTTGGAAGTCATCTAGTCCAACCCCCTGCTCAGGCAGGAAACCCTATACCATTTCAGACAAATGGCTGTTCAATCTCTTCTTAAAGACTTCCAGTGTTGTAGCATTCACCGCTTCTGGAGGCAGGTTGTTCCACTGGTTAATTGTTCTAACTGTCAGGAAGTTTCTCCTTAGTTCTAGTTTGCTTCTCTCTTTGGTTAATTTCCATCCGTTGCTTCTTGTCTTGCCTTCAGGTGCTTTGGAGAACAGCTTGACTCCCTCTTGTCTCCGTCCCTGAGATATTTTGCACCATACTGTCACAGAGGAGGTAAACCTATTCTCTAAAGTATCCCAGAGCAGCACAAGAAGTAACAGATGGAAACCTATCAAGGAGAGATCCAATGTAGAATTGAGAAGAAATTTCCTGACAGAAAAATTAACAGTGGTACGGCTTGTCTGGTTGTGGTGCTCCATCTTTGGGAAGTTTTTAAGAAGAGATTGGACAGCTCTTTGTTCAGTCTCAGGGAGAGAAAGAAGAGGGAGTCAAGCTATTCTCCAAAGCACCTGAAGGCAAGACAAGAAGCAACGGATGGAAACTAACCAAAGAGAGAAGCAACCTAGAACTAAGGAGAAACTTCCTGACAGTTAGAACAATTTGTTCAGAATGGTACAGAGTCTATATTTATTTCTATATATATATTTATTTTTATATTTGTTCATATATTTATATTTTTATTGCATTGTAGGCCAGCCAAAGTCATTTTGGACAGCAAGATGGGCAGTATATAAATATAATGAATATAGATTGCATAAATACCCAGACACAAAGGTCATTTCTACACCTCCCTGCAGCTTTCCAGATAACCTGCTAAAGCATATAATGTTGCCAGGTTCTGTGCAGCAGCACTTAAAATTGGTCAGATGACCTGTGCTATAAACTGGTTTGAATGAGCACCTAGTCGTTCATCATTCTTGAATGCTATGTTGTGAGAGATAAAGTTTGCCAGACTCCCCTACATCTATTGTAAGGCTCCTACACCTTCTTTAGATTCTTTTTAGATTTTTTTTAAAAAAAAATTAGTACTGGGGTGCAACTTTTTATGCTTTTTAATTTTTTGTGCCCCACGGTTACGTTGATCTTTGAACATAACAAACATTTGATGTTGATATTTCAAGAATATAACTGTTGAAAGAAAAGTGAATTGTGGACTTATACCATTAGTTTTGGTGAAAGTTTACCATCGCTGTCTTTGATTCATTGATTTTTTTTGCTTAGCTGGGTTTTAAATTTAATTGCCAGGAATCTGGAATTTTTATGTTCATAGTATTTTTGTTGGACAAAGATTATTCGAGGAGAAAGGTGATCTGTTTCCAATTTCTCCTTTTATTCAGTATGTTTATAAATAGTCTTTAATCCAATTCTATTATAATTCCCTAATAAACCATTGATTTCTAAATTTATACCACTTGCTTTTGTCACCAGTCATGAACTTAAAAATAAAGACCTTTGATTTAATCTTAGCAGCCAAATTAATATTTTATAAACAATGTAACATCTGAATTGTTGTTGTTAGTTGCGAACTCGTGTCCGACCTGAATTATGGGTTAATAAAGCCTCTTCAATTGATGTCTTACAGAAGATTACAAAGTTAAAATAAATATCGGAGGAAGGAACGGAAGATTTTCAAATCTATAGTATCTATTTTATTATTGGTATTTTAATACATTTTTATTTTTTTTCTCTATACCTATTTTGGATTTATATAAATATTCTTAACTGATTTTCTTTGGTGAAACTAATATTTTTTTTAAAAAAAATCCCCTATTTTCGTCCCTTTATTTTATAATTCCAATTTTTCTCCAGTCACAGATTTTCCCCATCTTTATTGCTCCATCAAGGAGCCTCGTTGTGAGGTAAAATTTTTGGAACATCCACCAGTTTGAGCTTTTTCTGCATTTTGGGGTTTGTTTTCTTTCGATATTCCTTTTTCTTCAGCATTATTTCCTTTATTACAAGCTGCCACTCGGTCTTTCCAATTATTCTTGAGGCAACCAAAGCCATGGATGTGAGAAGGGCAGTTGTTGTATATTGAACTAAAGATATATAAAAACCGACAGAAATCTCCATTTTCCTGACAGGAAAATTTTTCTTCTCTCAGGAGACGCTGCCATCTTTCTTTGACAGATAACCAATGAGAAGTCTCTTCACTCCTCCTCTAATGCCCATCATCCCTGTCCTCCTTCACCTCAGATGAATTCCTCTTTCCCGCCCTTTCGAGGGAATCCTGAATAGACTCCTGCATGGTAACCAGGTGCTTCCCCATTGGTCCCCAGGAGGGCGAACGTCACAGCTGGCTTTCCAGAGGAGGCGTGGCGTCACAAATGCCTGCCGCTGTAGGATGCCGCATTCGCTCTCCTTAACCCCTGGAGCTCCGGGGGAGGCGAAGAGGCTGCGGGAGCGTCTTGCGGGGTGTAGGAGAGATTCACACGTATCTTAGTTGGGGAGGATCTCTTCCTGTGCAAGGGGAGGGGAAGACCCGGGCCTGGCCCGCCTCTGGGTCCAATCCCGGGTCCCGTGTTCCCCAGGCGCCCTCCTTCAAAGCATTCAAATGACTGCAAAGAATATATATACTTCAATTCCCCATCAGTAAGTTAGAACTGAAAAAGTTTTTTGGAGGAGAAGCGAAAACTTTTCAAAGAAAAAACAAAAAAGTTCAGCTGCCTTTTGGAAAAAGCACCTTCAGGAAAGAAGGAAGGACAGAATTGGAGGGAGGGAGGGAAAGAAGGAAGGATCACCAGTAACAATCACCTAATTTCTACTTTTCAGTGGTATTTTTCCAGAGAATTAATGTATGCATCTCTCTTTGTATGTTGGCTTCCTTTACAACAAAGATACCATATCAGTTGAAGAAAAAGGACTTTTTAAAAGGAAAAATTGCTAAGAAAATGCCCTAAAATACAATTCAGCCCACCTATATATACCCAATCCCAGTGGTGGGATTCAGATATATGAACAACCGGTTCTTTATGTGGATGCCACTTCCGGAAGTCCATTCTGGACCTGGGCAACAAAAATTAGCTACTGGTTCTGCCGAACTGGTGTGAACTGGCTGAATCCCACCACTGCTCAATCCTCATCTGTAAACCCTGACTGCCTTTGGCCTCAGGTTCAGCAATGGTTGGCTGAAACTCCACCTCCAAGGTCTTTAAGCATCAAGCATTCAAAATGTCATTTTTGCTCTGGCTTCCACCCTATCCAATGACCAGCCACCTTTTCAGGCCAGAAGGAAGCAGAAATGAATCCATGGAACATTTATTTGTCCTGCTGTGGCTGGAATACAGCAGGCGGCATCGTGGGAAAGGTCTATCTCCATCCTCCAGAAGAAGAGTCATGGAGAACAGCCCAAAACACAAATGGGACCTCCAGGAGGAGCCAGTTCAGATGAGCTTCTCTATTAAAAAACAAGAAAATGAGACAGGACATCCTCCTTTCTTCCCCCATGGAAAATGTTCCCTTTCTGAGTTCAGAATCAGAATAGAGCTGGAAGGAACCTTGAAGGTCTTCTAGTCCAACCCACTGCTCAAGCAGGACACCCTATACCATTTCAGACAAGTGACTGTCCAGTCTCTTCTTTAAAATCTCCAGCGATGTAGCACCTACAACTTCTGACAGCAAGCCGTTCCACTGGTTGATTGTCCTCACTGTTAGGAAGTGTCTCCTTAGTTCCAGGTTGCTTCTCTCCTTGATTATTTCCATCCATTGTTTCTTGCCCTGTCCTCAGGTGCTTTGGATAATAAATTGACCCCCTCCTCTTTGTGGCAACCTCTCAAATACTTGAATAATGCTATCATGTCCCCCGCCATCTTTCTTTTCTCTAGACTGGCCATACCCAAATCCTGCAACCGTTCTTCATATGTTTTAGTCTCCAGATCTTGAATCATCTTAGTTGCTCTTCTTTGCATTTTTTTTTCCAAAGCCTCAACATCTTTTTTGTAATGTGGCGACCAAAACTGAATGCAGTATTCCAGATGTGGTCTTACTAAGGCTTTAGTAAGCGGTACTAATACGTCACATGATTTTGATTCTGTGCCTCTGTTTATACAACCAAGATTGTATTAGCTTTTTTGGCTGCTGCCACAACTGCTGGCTCATCTTTAAGTGATCTCCACTAGGACAGTGGTTCTCAACCTTTTTAATGTCGCAACCCCCCCAACTGGTCAAAAGTCGAGGACTACTCAACCGGTTGTAAGTCGAGGACTACTCAACTGGTGCAGCACCGTTTGCAGAATGGGACTTTTGGCGGGCTCAGCAGGGCAGAGACAGCCTGGACAATTCCTATTGGCTTTTGAAAGCCAATAGAATTAGACTCTATTCAAGAGAGTCTATTCTATTGGCTTTCAAAAGCCAATAGAATAAAAGGGAGTAGCACAGCTAAGGAAAAGGGGGGAAAAAATGGCGGACTGCGTTGTTTGGCGACCCCCGTGAAATGGTCGTTCGACCCCAAATGGGGTCCCGACCCACA